>NW_027076327.1:0-70570 GCF_963932015.1 Anas acuta | reverse complement strand
GCAACTGGACCCTCCGCGTTCGCTGTTTCCGAGCATTCCTAAACATAGCCCTAGCCGTCATCGGAAACGAGTGAAAAATCAGGCCCCAGGAAATGCGTTGCAAGCCCCTTTGGACCATCCAAAAGTGCCCCCAAAGGAAGACTTTGGGTACAAGTGATCTCCCCAGGGGAGCCTTTACGCAGCCCCACATGCAACTGGACCCTCCGGGTTCGCTGTTCCTGAGCAAACCTAAACGTAGCCTTAGCCGTCATGGAAGACGAGTGAAAAATCAGGCCCCAGGAAATGCGTTACGAGCCCTTTTTCTCCCATCCAGAAGTGCCCCCAAAGGAAGGCTTTGGGTACAAGTTAACTCCCCAGGGGAGCCTTTATGCAGCCCCACATGCAACTGGACCCTCCGGGTTCGCTCTTTCCGAACAACCCTAAACATAACCCTAGCCGGCATGGGAGAAGACTGAAAACCCGGGCCCCAGAAAACGCGTTGCAAGCCCCTTTGGACCATCCAAAAGTGTCACCAAAAGAAGGCTTTGGGTACAAGTGAACTCCCCAGGGGAGCCTTTACGCAGCCCCACATGCAACTGGACCCTCCGGGTTCGCTGTTCCTGAGCAAACTTAAACGTAGCCTTAGCCGTCATCGGAGACGAGTGAAAAATAAGGCCCCAGGAAATGCGTTCCGAGGCCTTTTCGCCCATCCAAATGTGCCCCCAAAGGAAGGATTTGGGTACAAGTGAACTCCCCAGGGGAGCCTTTACGCAGCCCCACATGCAACTGGACCCTCCGGGTTCGCTGTTTCCGAGCATTCCTAAACATAGCCCTCGCCGTCATCGGAGACGAGTGAAAAATCAGGCCCCAGGAAATGCGTTGCGAGCCCTTTTCGCCCATCCAAATATGCCCCCAAAGGAAGGCTTTGGGTACAAGTGAACTCCCCAGGGGAGCCTTTATGCAGCCCCACATGCAACTGGACCCTCCGGGTTCGCTCTTTCAGAGCAACCCTATACATAACCCTAGCCGGCATGGGAGAAGACTGAAAACCCGGGCCCCAGAAAACGCGTTGCAAGCCCCTTTGGACCATCCAAAAGTGTCACCAAAGGAAGGCTTTGGGTACAAGTGAACTCCCCAGGGGAGCCTTTACGCAGCCCCACATGCAACTGGACCCTCCGGGATCGCTGTTCCTGAGCAAACCTAAAAGTAGCCCTAGTCGTCATCGCAGACCAGTGAAAAATCAGGCCCCAGGAAATGCGTTGCGAGCCATTTTGGACCATCCAAAAGTGTCACCAAAAGAAGGCTTTGGGTACAAGTGAACTCCCCAGGGGAGCCTTTACGCAGGCCCACATGCAACTGGACCCTGCGGTTTCGCTGTTTCCGAGCATCCCTAAACATAGCCCTAGCCGGCATCGAAGACGACTGAAAAATCAGGCCCCAGGAAATGCGTTACGAGCCCTTTTCGCCCATCCAAAAGTGCCCCCAAAGGAAGGCTTTGGGTACAAGAGAACTCCCCAGGGGAGCCTTTACGCAGCCCCACATGCAACTGGACCCTCCGGGTTCGCTGTTTCTGAGCATCCCTAAACATAGCCCTAGCCGGCATGGAAGACAACTGAAAAATCAGGCCCCAGGAAATGCGTTGCGAGCCCTTTTCGCCCATCCAAAAGTGCCCCCAAAGGAAGGCTTTGGGTACATCTGAAGTTCGCAGGGGAGCCTTTACGCAGCCCCACATGCAACTGGACCCTCCGGTTTCGCTGTTTCAGAGCAACACTAAATATATCACTAGCCGGCATGGGAGAAGACTGAAAACCCGGGCCCCAGGAAATGCGTTACAAGCCCCTTTGGACCATCCAAAAGTGTCACCAAAGGAAGGCTTTGGGTACAAGTGAACTCCCCAGGGGAGCCTTTACGCAGCCCCACATGCAACTGGACCCTCCGGGTTCGCTGTTCATGAGCAAACCTAAAAGTAGCCCTAGCCGTCATCGGAGACGACTGAAAAATCAGGCCCCAGGAAATGCGTTGCAAGCCCCTTTGGACCATCCAAAAGTGCCCCCAAAGGAAGACTTTGGGTACAAGTGATCTCCCCAGGGGAGCCTTTACGCAGCTCCACATGCAACTGGACCCTCCGGGTTCGCTGTTCCTGAGCAAACCTAAACGTAGCCCTAGCCGTCATCGGAGACGAGTGAAAAATAAGGCCCCAGGAAATGCGTTCCGAGGCCTTTTCGCCCATCCAAAAGTGCCCCCAAAGGAAGGCTTTGGGTACAAGTGAACTCCCCAGGGGAGCCTTTATGCAGCCCCACATGCAACTGGACCCTCCGGGTTCGATTTTTCCGAGCAACCCTAAACATATCCCTAGCCGGCATGGGAGAAGACTGAAAACTCGGGCCCCAGAAAACGCGTTGCAAGCCCCTTTGGACCATCCAAAAGTGTCACCAAAGGAAGGCTTTGGGTACAAGTGAACTCCCCAGGGGAGCCTTTACGCAGCCCCACATGCAACTGGACCCTCCGGCTTCGCTGTTTCCGAGCATCCCTAAACATAGCCCTAGCCGGCATCGAAGACAACTGAAAAATCAGGCCCCAGGAAATGCGTTGCGAGGCCTTTTCGCCCATTCAAATATGCCCCCAAAGGAAGGCTTTGGGTACAAGTGAACTCCCCAGGGGAGCCTTTATGCAGCCCCACATGCAACTGGACCCTCCGGGTTCGCTCTTTCCGAGCAACCCTAAACATAACCCTAGCCGGCATGGGAGAAGACTGAAAACCCGGGCCCCAGAAAACGCGTTGCAAGCCTCTTTGGACCATCCAAAAGTGTCACCAAAGGAAGGCTTTGGGTACAAGTGAACTCCCCAGGGGAGCCTTTACGCAGCCCCACATGCAACTGGACCCTCCGGGTTCGCTGTTCCTGAGCAAACCTAAACGTAGCCTTAGCCGTCATCGGAGACGAGTGAAAAATAAGGCCCCAGGAAATGCGTTCCGAGGCCTTTTCGCCCATCCAAATGTGCCCCCAAAGGAAGGATTTGGGTACAAGTGAACTCCCCAGGGGAGCCTTTACGCAGCCCCACATGCAACTGGAACCTCCGGGTTCGCTGTTTCCGAGCATTCCTAAACATAGCCCTCGCTGTCATCGGAGACGAGTGAAAAATCAGGCCCCAGGAAATGCGTTGCGAGCCCTTTTCGCCCATCCAAATATGCCCCCAAAGGAAGGCTTTGGGTACAAGTGAACTCCCCAGGGGAGCCTTTATGCAGCCCCACATGCAACTGGACCCTCCGGGTTCGCTCTTTCAGAGCAACCCTAAACATAACCCTAGCCGGCATGGGAGAAGACTGAAAACCCGGGCCCCAGAAAACGCGTTGCAAGCCCCTTTGGACCATCCAAAAGTGTCACCAAAGGAAGGCTTTGGGTACAAGTGAACTCCCCAGGGGAGTCTTTACGCGGCCCCACATGCAACTGGACCCTCCGGGTTCGCTGTTTCTGAGCATCACTAAACATAGCCCTAGCCGGCATCGAAGACAACTGAAAAATCAGGCCCCAGGAAATGCGTTGCAAGCCCCTTTGGACCATCCAAAAGTGCCCCCAAAGGAAGGCTTTGGGTACATCTGAAGTTCCCAGGGGAGCCTTAACGCAGCCCCATATGCAACTGGACCCTCCGGGTTCGCTGTTTCAGAGCAACACTAAATATATCCCTAGCCGGCATGGGAGAAGACTGAAAACCCGGGCCCCAGAAAACGCGTTGCAAGCCCCTTTGGACCATCCAAAAGTGTCACCAAAGGAAGGCTTTTGGTACAAGAGAACTCCCCAGGGGAGCCTTTACGCAGCCCCACATGCAACTGGACCCTCCGGATTCGCTGTTTCTGAGCATCCGTAAACTTAGCCCTAGCCGGCATCGAAGACGAATGAAAAATCAGGCCCCAGGAAATGCGTTACGAGCCCTTTTCGCCCATCCAAAAGTGCCCCCAAAGGAAGGCTTTGGGTACAAGTGAACTCCCCAGGGGAGCCTTTACGCAGCCCCACATGCAACTGGACCCTCCGGGTTCGCTGTTTCCGAGCAACCCTAAATATATCACTAGCCAGCATGGGAGAAGACTGAAAACCCGGGCCCCAGAAAACGCGTTGCAAGCCCCTTTGGACCATCCAAAAGTGTCACCAAAGGAAGGCTTTGGGTACAAGAGAACTCCCCAGGGGAGCCTTTACGCAGCCCCACATGCAACTGGACCCTCCGGGTTCGCTGTTTCCGAGCATTCCTAAACATAGCCCTAGCCGTCATCGGAAACGAGTGAAAAATCAGGCCCCAGGAAATGCGTTGCAAGCCCCTTTGGACCATCCAAAAGTGCCCCCAAAGGAAGACTTTGGGTACAAGTGATCTCCCCAGGGGAGCCTTTACGCAGCCCCACATGCAACTGGACCCTCCGGGTTCGCTGTTCCTGAGCAAACCTAAACGTAGCCTTAGCCGTCATCGGAGACGAGTGAAAAATAAGGCCCCAGGAAATGCGTTCCGAGGCCTTTTCGCCCATCCAAATGTGCCCCCAAAGGAAGGCTTTGGGTACAAGTGAACTCCCCAGGGGAGCCTTTACGCAGCCCCACATGCAACTGGACCCTCCGGCTTCGCTGTTTCCGAGCATCCCTAAACATAGCCCTAGCCGGCATCGAAGACAACTGAAAAATCAGGCCCCAGGAAATGCGTTGCGAGGCCTTTTCGCCCATCCAAATATGCCCCCAAAGGAAGGCTTTGGGTACAAGTGAACTCCCCAGGGGAGCCTTTATGCAGCCCCACATGCAACTGGACCCTCCGGGTTCGCTCTTTCCGAGCAACCCTAAACATAACCCTAGCCGGCATGGGAGAAGACTGAAAACCCGGGCCCCAGAAAACGCGTTGCAAGCCCCTTTGGACCATCCAAAAGTGTCACCAAAGGAAGGCTTTGGGTACAAGTGAACTCCCCAGGGGAGCCTTTACGCAGCCCCACATGCAACTGGACCCTCCGGGTTCGCTGTTTCTGAGCATCCCTAAACATAGCCCTAGCCGGCATGGAAGACAACTGAAAAATCAGGCCCCAGGAAATGCGTTGCGAGGCCTTTTCGCCCATCCAAAAGTGCCCCCAAAGGAAGGCTTTGGGTACATCTGAAGTTCGCAGGGGAGCCTTTACGCAGCCCCACATGCAACTGGACCCTCCGGTTTCGCTGTTTCAGAGCAACACTAAATATATCACTAGCCGGCATGGGAGAAGACTGAAAACCCGGGCCCCAGGAAATGCGTTACAAGCCCCTTTGGACCATCCAAAAGTGCCCCCAAAGGAAGGCTTTGGGTACAAGTGAACTCCCCAGGGGAGCCTTTACGCAGCCCCACATGCAACTGGACCCTCCGGGTTCGCTGTTCATGAGCAAACCTAAAAGTAGCCCTAGCCGTCATCGGAGACGACTGAAAAATCAGGCCCCAGGAAATGCGTTGCAAGCCCCTTTGGACCATCCAAAAGTGCCCCCAAAGGAAGGCTTTGGGTACAAGTGAACTCCCCAGGGGAGCCTTTATGCAGCCCCACATGCAACTGGACCCTCCGGGTTCGATTTTTCCGAGCAACCCTAAACATATCCCTAGCCGGCATGGGAGAAGACTGAAAACTCGGGCCCCAGAAAACGCGTTGCAAGCCCCTTTGGACCATCCAAAAGTGTCACCAAAGGAAGGCTTTGGGTACAAGTGAACTCCCCAGGGGAGCCTTTACGCAGCCCCACATGCAACTGGACCCTCCGGCTTCGCTGTTTCCGAGCATCCCTAAACATAGCCCTAGCCGGCATCGAAGACAACTGAAAAATCAGGCCCCAGGAAATGCGTTGCGAGGCCTTTTCGCCCATCCAAATATGCCCCCAAAGGAAGGCTTTGGGTACAAGTGAACTCCCCAGGGGAGCCTTTATGCAGCCCCACATGCAACTGGACCCTCCGGGTTCGCTCTTTCCGAGCAACCCTAAACATAACCCTAGCCGGCATGGGAGAAGACTGAAAACCCGGGCCCCAGAAAACGCGTTGCAAGCCCCTTTGGACCATCCAAAAGTGTCACCAAAGGAAGGCTTTGGGTACAAGTGAACTCCCCAGGGGAGCCTTTACGCAGCCCCACATGCAACTGGACCCTCCGGGTTCGATTTTTCCGAGCATTCCTAAACATAGCCCTAGCCGTCATCGAAGACGAGTGAAAAATCAGGCCCCAGGAAATGCGTTACGAGCCCTTTTTCTCCCATCCAAAGTGTAACCAAAGGAAGGCTTTGGGTACAAGTGAACTCCCCAGGGGAGCCTTTACGCAGCCCCACATGCAACTGGACCCTCCGGGTTCGCTCTTTCCGAACAACCCTAAACATAACCCTAGCCGGCATGGGAGAAGACTGAAAACCCGGGCCCCAGAAAACGCGTTGCAAGCCTCTTTGGACCATCCAAAAGTGTCACCAAAGGAAGGCTTTGGGTACAAGTGAACTCCCCAGGGGAGCCTTTACGCAGCCCCACATGCAACTGGACCCTCCGGGTTCGCTGTTCCTGAGCAAACCTAAACGTAGCCTTAGCCGTCATCGGAGACGAGTGAAAAATAAGGCCCCAGGAAATGCGTTCCGAGGCCTTTTCGCCCATCCAAATGTGCCCCCAAAGGAAGGATTTGGGTACAAGTGAACTCCCCAGGGGAGCCTTTACGCAGCCCCACATGCAACTGGACCCTCCGGGTTCGCTGTTTCCGAGCATTCCTAAACATAGCCCTAGCCGTCATCGGAGACGAGTGAAAAATCAGGCTCCAGGAAATGCGTTGCGAGCCCTTTTCGCCCATCCAAATATGCCCCCAAAGGAAGGCTTTGGGTACAAGTGAACTCCCCAGGGGAGCCTTTATGCAGCCCCACATGCAACTGGACCCTTTGGGTTCGCTCTTTCAGAGCAACCCTAAACATAACCCTAGCCGGCATGGGAGAAGACTGAAAACCCGGGCCCCAGAAAACGCGTTGCAAGCGCCTTTGGACCATCCAAAAGTGTCACCAAAGGAAGGCTTTGGGTACAAGTGAACTCCCCAGGGGAGTCTTTACGCGGCCCCACATGCAACTGGACCCTCCGGGTTCGCTGTTTCTGAGCATCACTAAACATAGCCCTAGCCGGCATCGAAGACAACTGAAAAATCAGGCCCCAGGAAATCCGTTGCAAGCCCCTTTGGACCATCCAAAAGTGCCCCCAAAGGAAGGCTTTGGGTACAAGAGAACTCCCCAGGGGAGCCTTTACGCAGCCCCACATGCAACTGGACCCTCCGGGTTCGCTGTTTCTGAGCATCCCTAAACATAGCCCTAGCCGGCATGGAAGACAACTGAAAAATCAGGCCCCAGGAAATGCGTTCCGAGCCCTTTTCGCCCATCCAAAAGTGCCCCCAAAGGAAGGCTTTGGGTACATCTGAAGTTCGCAGGGGAGCCTTTACGCAGCCCCACATGCAACTGGACCCTCCGGTTTCGCTGTTTCAGAGCAACACTAAATATATCACTAGCCGGCATGGGAGAAGACTGAAAACCCGGGCCCCAGGAAATGCGTTACAAGCCCCTTTGGACCATCCAAAAGTGTCACCAAAGGAAGGCTTTGGGTACAAGTGAACTCCCCAGGGGAGCCTTTACGCAGCCCCACATGCAACTGGACCCTCCGGGTTCGCTGTTCATGAGCAAACCTAAAAGTAGCCCTAGCCGTCATCGGAGACGACTGAAAAATCAGGCCCCAGGAAATGCGTTGCAAGCCCCTTTGGACCATCCAAAAGTGCCCCCAAAGGAAGACTTTGGGTACAAGTGATCTCCCCAGGGGAGCCTTTACGCAGCTCCACATGCAACTGGACCCTCCGGGTTCGCTGTTCCTGAGCAAACCTAAACGTAGCCCTAGCCGTCATCGGAGACGAGTGAAAAATAAGGCCCCAGGAAATGCGTTCCGAGGCCTTTTCGCCCATCCAAAAGTGCCCCCAAAGGAAGGCTTTGGGTACAAGTGAACTCCCCAGGGGAGCCTTTATGCAGCCCCACATGCAACTGGACCCTCCGGGTTCGATTTTTCCGAGCAACCCTAAACATATCCCTAGCCGGCATGGGAGAAGACTGAAAACTCGGGCCCCAGAAAACGCGTTGCAAGCCCCTTTGGACCATCCAAAAGTGTCACCAAAGGAAGGCTTTGGGTACAAGTGAACTCCCCAGGGGAGCCTTTACGCAGCCCCACATGCAACTGGACCCTCCGGCTTCGCTGTTTCCGAGCATCCCTAAACATAGCCCTAGCCGGCATCGAAGACAACTGAAAAATCAGGCCCCAGGAAATGCGTTGCGAGGCCTTTTCGCCCATTCAAATATGCCCCCAAAGGAAGGCTTTGGGTACAAGTGAACTCCCCAGGGGAGCCTTTATGCAGCCCCACATGCAACTGGACCCTCCGGGTTCGCTCTTTCCGAGCAACCCTAAACATAACCCTAGCCGGCATGGGAGAAGACTGAAAACCCGGGCCCCAGAAAACGCGTTGCAAGCCTCTTTGGACCATCCAAAAGTGTCACCAAAGGAAGGCTTTGGGTACAAGTGAACTCCCCAGGGGAGCCTTTACGCAGCCCCACATGCAACTGGACCCTCCGGGTTCGCTGTTCCTGAGCAAACCTAAACGTAGCCTTAGCCGTCATCGGAGACGAGTGAAAAATAAGGCCCCAGGAAATGCGTTCCGAGGCCTTTTCGCCCATCCAAATGTGCCCCCAAAGGAAGGATTTGGGTACAAGTGAACTCCCCAGGGGAGCCTTTACGCAGCCCCACATGCAACTGGAACCTCCGGGTTCGCTGTTTCCGAGCATTCCTAAACATAGCCCTCGCTGTCATCGGAGACGAGTGAAAAATCAGGCCCCAGGAAATGCGTTGCGAGCCCTTTTCGCCCATCCAAATATGCCCCCAAAGGAAGGCTTTGGGTACAAGTGAACTCCCCAGGGGAGCCTTTATGCAGCCCCACATGCAACTGGACCCTCCGGGTTCGCTCTTTCAGAGCAACCCTAAACATAACCCTAGCCGGCATGGGAGAAGACTGAAAACCCGGGCCCCAGAAAACGCGTTGCAAGCCCCTTTGGACCATCCAAAAGTGTCACCAAAGGAAGGCTTTGGGTACAAGTGAACTCCCCAGGGGAGTCTTTACGCGGCCCCACATGCAACTGGACCCTCCGGGTTCGCTGTTTCTGAGCAACACTAAACATAGCCCTAGCCGGCATCGAAGACAACTGAAAAATCAGGCCCCAGGAAATGCGTTGCAAGCCCCTTTGGACCATCCAAAAGTGCCCCCAAAGGAAGGCTTTGGGTACAAGTGAACTCCCCAGGGGAGCCTTTACGCAGCCCCACATGCAACTGGACCCTCCGGGTTCGCTGTTTCAGAGCAACACTAAATATATCCCTAGCCGGCATGGGAGAAGACTGAAAACCCGGGCCCCAGAAAACGCGTTGCAAGCCCCTTTGGACCATCCAAAAGTGTCACCAAAGGAAGGCTTTTGGTACAAGAGAACTCCCCAGGGGAGCCTTTACGCAGCCCCACATGCAACTGGACCCTCCGGATTCGCTGTTTCTGAGCATCCGTAAACTTAGCCCTAGCCGGCATCGAAGACGAATGAAAAATCAGGCCCCAGGAAATGCGTTACGAGCCCTTTTCGCCCATCCAAAAGTGCCCCCAAAGGAAGGCTTTGGGTACAAGTGAACTCCCCAGGGGAGCCTTTACGCAGCCCCACATGCAACTGGACCCTCCGGGTTCGCTGTTTCCGAGCAACCCTAAATATATCACTAGCCAGCATGGGAGAAGACTGAAAACCCGGGCCCCAGAAAACGCGTTGCAAGCCCCTTTGGACCATCCAAAAGTGTCACCAAAGGAAGGCTTTGGGTACAAGAGAACTCCCCAGGGGAGCCTTTACGCAGCCCCACATGCAACTGGACCCTCCGGGTTCGCTGTTTCCGAGCATTCCTAAACATAGCCCTAGCCGTCATCGGAAACGAGTGAAAAATCAGGCCCCAGGAAATGCGTTGCAAGCCCCTTTGGACCATCCAAAAGTGCCCCCAAAGGAAGACTTTGGGTACAAGTGATCTCCCCAGGGGAGCCTTTACGCAGCCCCACATGCAACTGGACCCTCCGGGTTCGCTGTTCCTGAGCAAACCTAAACGTAGCCTTAGCCGTCATCGGAGACGAGTGAAAAATAAGGCCCCAGGAAATGCGTTCCGAGGCCTTTTCGCCCATCCAAATGTGCCCCCAAAGGAAGGCTTTGGGTACAAGTGAACTCCCCAGGGGAGCCTTTACGCAGCCCCACATGCAACTGGACCCTCCGGCTTCGCTGTTTCCGAGCATCCCTAAACATAGCCCTAGCCGGCATCGAAGACAACTGAAAAATCAGGCCCCAGGAAATGCGTTGCGAGGCCTTTTCGCCCATCCAAATATGCCCCCAAAGGAAGGCTTTGGGTACAAGTGAACTCCCCAGGGGAGCCTTTATGCAGCCCCACATGCAACTGGACCCTCCGGGTTCGCTCTTTCCGAGCAACCCTAAACATAACCCTAGCCGGCATGGGAGAAGACTGAAAACCCGGGCCCCAGAAAACGCGTTGCAAGCCCCTTTGGACCATCCAAAAGTGTCACCAAAGGAAGGCTTTGGGTACAAGTGAACTCCCCAGGGGAGCCTTTACGCAGCCCCACATGCAACTGGACCCTCCGGGTTCGCTGTTTCTGAGCATCCCTAAACATAGCCCTAGCCGGCATGGAAGACAACTGAAAAATCAGGCCCCAGGAAATGCGTTGCGAGCCCTTTTCGCCCATCCAAAAGTGCCCCCAAAGGAAGGCTTTGGGTACATCTGAAGTTACCAGGGGAGCCTTTACGCAGCCCCACATGCAACTGGACCCTCCGGTTTCGCTGTTTCAGAGCAAAACTAAATATATCACTAGCCGGCATGGGAGAAGACTGAAAACCCGGGCCCCAGGAAATGCGTTGCAAGCCCCTTTGTACCATCCAAAAGTGTCACCAAAGGAAGGCTTTGGGTACAAGTGAACTCCCCACGGGAGCCTTTACGCAGCCCCACATGCAACTGGACCCTCCGGGTTCGCTGTTCATGAGCAAACCTAAAAGTAGCCCTAGCCGTCATCGGAGACGACTGAAAAATCAGGCCCCAGGAAATGCGTTGCAAGCCCCTTTGGACCATCCAAAAGTGCCCCCAAAGGAAGACTTTGGGTACAAGTGATCTCCCCAGGGGAGCCTTTACGCAGCTCCACATGCAACTGGACCCTCCGGGTTCGCTGTTCCTGAGCAAACCTAAACGTAGCCCTAGCCGTCATCGGAGACGAGTGAAAAATAAGGCCCCAGGAAATGCGTTCCGAGGCCTTTTCGCCCATCCAAAAGTGCCCCCAAAGGAAGGCTTTGGGTACAAGTGAACTCCCCAGGGGAGCCTTTATGCAGCCCCACATGCAACTGGACCCTCCGGGTTCGATTTTTCCGAGCAACCCTAAACATATCCCTAGCCGGCATGGGAGAAGACTGAAAACTCGGGCCCCAGAAAACGCGTTGCAAGCCCCTTTGGACCATCCAAAAGTGTCACCAAAGGAAGGCTTTGGGTACAAGTGAACTCCCCAGGGGAGCCTTTACGCAGCCCCACATGCAACTGGACCCTCCGGCTTCGCTGTTTCCGAGCATCCCTAAACATAGCCCTAGCCGGCATCGAAGACAACTGAAAAATCAGGCCCCAGGAAATGCGTTGCGAGGCCTTTTCGCCCATCCAAATATGCCCCCAAAGGAAGGCTTTGGGTACAAGTGAACTCCCCAGGGGAGCCTTTATGCAGCCCCACATGCAACTGGACCCTCCGGGTTCGCTCTTTCCGAGCAACCCTAAACATAACCCTAGCCGGCATGGGAGAAGACTGAAAACCCGGGCCCCAGAAAACGCGTTGCAAGCCCCTTTGGACCATCCAAAAGTGTCACCAAAGGAAGGCTTTGGGTACAAGTGAACTCCCCAGGGGAGCCTTTACGCAGCCCCACATGCAACTGGACCCTCCGGGTTCGATTTTTCCGAGCATTCCTAAACATAGCCCTAGCCGTCATCGAAGACGAGTGAAAAATCAGGCCCCAGGAAATGCGTTACGAGCCCTTTTTCTCCCATCCAAAGTGTAACCAAAGGAAGGCTTTGGGTACAAGTGAACTCCCCAGGGGAGCCTTTACGCAGCCCCACATGCAACTGGACCCTCCGGGTTCGCTCTTTCCGAACAACCCTAAACATAACCCTAGCCGGCATGGGAGAAGACTGAAAACCCGGGCCCCAGAAAACGCGTTGCAAGCCCCTTTGGACCATCCAAAAGTGTCACCAAAGGAAGGCTTTGGGTACAAGTGAACTCCCCAGGGGAGCCTTTACGCAGCCCCACATGCAACTGGACCCTCCGGGTTCGCTGTTCCTGAGCAAACCTAAACGTAGCCTTAGCCGTCATCGGAGACGAGTGAAAAATAAGGCCCCAGGAAATGCGTTCCGAGGCCTTTTCGCCCATCCAAATGTGCCCCCAAAGGAAGGATTTGGGTACAAGTGAACTCCCCAGGGGAGCCTTTACGCAGCCCCACATGCAACTGGACCCTCCGGGTTCACTGTTTCCGAGCATTCCTAAACATAGCCCTCGCCGTCATCGGAGACGAGTGAAAAATCAGGCTCCAGGAAATGCGTTGCGAGCCCTTTTCGCCCATCCAAATATGCCCCCAAAGGAAGGCTTTGGGTACAAGTGAACTCCCCAGGGGAGCCTTTATGCAGCCCCACATGCAACTGGACCCTCCGGGTTCGCTCTTTCAGAGCAACCCTAAACATAACCCTAGCCGGCATGGGAGAAGACTGAAAACCCGGGCCCCAGAAAACGCGTTGCAAGCCCCTTTGGACCATCCAAAAGTGTCACCAAAGGAAGGCTTTGGGTACAAGTGAACTCCCCAGGGGAGTCTTTACGCGGCCCCACATGCAACTGGACCCTCCGGGTTCGCTGTTTCTGAGCATCACTAAACATAGCCCTAGCCGGCATCGAAGACAACTGAAAAATCAGGCCCCAGGAAATGCGTTGCAAGCCCCTTTGGACCATCCAAAAGTGTCCCCAAAGGAAGGCTTTGGGTACATCTGAAGTTCCCAGGGGAGCCTTTACGCAGCCCCATATGCAACTGGACCCTCCGGGTTCGCTGTTTCAGAGCAACACTAAATATATCCCTAGCCGGCATGGTAGAAGACTGAAAACCCGGGCCCCAGAAAACGCGTTGCAAGCCCCTTTGGACCATCCAAAAGTGTCACCAAAGGAAGGCTTTGGGTACAAGAGAACTCCCCAGGGGAGCCTTTACGCAGCCCCACATGCAACTGGACCCTCCGGATTCGCTGTTTCTGAGCATCCGTAAACTTAGCCCTAGCCGGCATCGACGACGACTGAAAAATCAGGCCCCAGGAAATGCGTTACGAGCCCTTTTCGCCCATCCAAAAGTGCCCCCAAAGGAAGGCTTTGGGTACAAGTGAACTCCCCAGGGGAGACTTGACGCAGCCCCACATGCAACTGGACCCTCCGGGTTCGCTGTTTCCGAGCAACCCTAAATATATCACTAGCCAGCATGGGAGAAGACTGAAAACCCGGGCCCCAGAAAACGCGTTGCAAGCCCCTTTGGACCATCCAAAAGTGTCACCAAAGGAAGGCTTTGGGTACAAGAGAACTCCCCAGGGGAGCCTTTACGCAGCCCCACATGCAACTGGACCCTCCGGGTTCGCTGTTTCCGAGCATTCCTAAACATAGCCCTAGCCGTCATCGGAAACGAGTGAAAAATCAGGCCACAGGAAATGCGTTGCAAGCCCCTTTGGACCATCCAAAAGTGCCCCCAAAGGAAGACTTTGGGTACAAGTGATCTCCCCAGGGGAGCCTTTACGCAGCCCCATATGCAACTGGACCCTCCGGGTTCGCTGTTCCTGAGCAAACCTAAACGTAGCCTTAGCCGTCATCGGAGACGAGTGAAAAATAAGGCCCCAGGAAATGCGTTCCGAGGCCTTTTCGCCCATCCAAATGTGCCCCCAAAGGAAGGCTTTGGGTACAAGTGAACTCCCCAGGGGAGCCTTTACGCAGCCCCACATGCAACTGGACCCTCCGGGTTCGCTGTTTCCGAGCATCCCTAAACATAGCCCTAGCCGGCATCGAAGACAACTGAAAAATCAGGCCCCAGGAAATGCGTTGCGAGGCCTTTTCGCCCATCCAAATATGCCCCCAAAGGAAGGCTTTGGGTACAAGTGAACTCCCCAGGGGAGCCTTTATGCAGCCCCACATGCAACTGGACCCTCCGGGTTCGCTCTTTCCGAGCAACCCTAAACATAACCCTAGCCGGCATGGGAGAAGACTGAAAACCCGGGCCCCAGAAAACGCGTTGCAAGCCCCTTTGGACCATCCAAAAGTGTCACCAAAGGAAGGCTTTGGGTACAAGTGAACTCCCCAGGGGAGCCTTTACGCAGCCCCACATGCAACTGGACCCTCCGGGTTCGATTTTTCCGAGCATTCCTAAACATAGCCCTAGCCGTCATCGAAGACGAGTGAAAAATCAGGCCCCAGGAAATGCGTTACGAGCCCTTTTTCTCCCATCCAAAAGTGTAACCAAAGGAAGGCTTTGGGTACAAGTGAACTCCCCAGGGGAGCCTTTATGCAGCCCCACATGCAACTGGACCCTCCGGGTTCGCTCTTTCCGAACAACCCTAAACATAACCCTAGCCGGCATGGGAGAAGACTGAAAACCCGGGCCCCAGAAAACGCGTTGCAAGCCCCTTTGGACCATCCAAAAGTGTCACCAAAGGAAGGCTTTGGGTACAAGTAAACTCCCCAGGGGAGCCTTTACGCAGCCCCACATGCAACTGGACCCTCCGGGTTCGCTGTTCCTGAGCAAACCTAAACGTAGCCTTAGCCGGCATCGGAGACGAGTGAAAAATAAGGCCCCAGGAAATGCGTTCCGAGGCCTTTTCGCCCATCCAAATGTGCCCCCAAAGGAAGGATTTGGGTACAAGTGAACTCCCCAGGGGAGCCTTTACGCAGCCCCACATGCAACTGGACCCTCCGGGTTTGCTGTTTCCGAGCATTCCTAAACATAGCCCTCGCCGTCATCGGAGACGAGTGAAAAATCAGGCCCCAGGAAATGCGTTGCGAGCCCTTTTCGCCCATCCAAATATGCCCCCAAAGGAAGGCTTTGGGTACAAGTGAACTCCCCAGGGGAGCCTTTATGCAGCCCCACATGCAACTGGACCCTTCGGGTTCGATTTTTCCGAGCAACCCTAAACATAACCCTAGCCGGCATGGGAGAAGACTGAAAACCCGGGCCCCAGAAAACGCGTTGCAAGCCCCTTTGGACCATCCAAAAGTGTCACCAAAGGAAGGCTTTGGGTACAAGTGAACTCCCCAGGGGAGCCTTTACGCAGCCCCACATGCAACTGGACCCTCCGGGTTCGATTTTTCCGAGCAACCCTAAACATAGCCCTAGCCGTCATCGAAGACGACTGAAAAATCAGGCCCCAGGAAATGCGTTGCGAGCCCTTTTCGCCCATCCAAAAGTGCCCCCAAAGGAAGGCTTTGGGTACAAGTGAACTCCCCAGGGGAGCCTTTATGCAGCCCCACATGCAACTGGACCCTCCGGGTTCGCTCTTTCCGAGCAACCCTAAACATAACCCTAGCCGGCATGGGAGAAGACTGAAAACCCGGGCCCCAGAAAACGCGTTGCAAGCCCCTTTGGACCATCCAAAAGTGTCACCAAAGGAAGGCTTTGGGTACAAGTGAACTCCCCAGGGGAGTCTTTACGCGGCCCCACATGCAACTGGACCCTCCGGGTTCGCTGTTTCTGAGCATCACTAAACATAGCCCTAGCCGGCATCGAAGACAACTGAAAATCAGGCCCCAGGAAATGCGTTGCAAGCCCCTTTGGACCATCCAAAAGTGCCCCCAAAGGAAGGCTTTGGGTACATCTGAAGTTCCCAGGGGAGCCTTTACGCAGCCCCATATGCAACTGGACCCTCCGGGTTCGCTGTTTCAGAGCAACACTAAATATATCACTAGCCGGCATGGGAGAAGACTGAAAACCCGGGCCACAGAAAATGCGTTGCAAGCCCCTTTGGACCATCCAAAAGTGTCACCAAAGGAAGGCTTTGGGTACAAGTGAACTCCCCAGGGGAGCCTTTACGCAGCCCCACATGCAACTGGACCCTCCAGGATCGCTGTTCCTGAGCAAACCTAAACGTAGCCCTAGCCGTCATCGGAGACGACTGAAAAATCAGGCCCCAGGAAATGCGTTCCGAGCCCTTTTCGCCCATCCAAAAGTGCCCCCAAAGGAAGGCTTTGGGTACAAGTGAACTCCCCAGGGGAGCCTTTACGCAGCCCCACATGCAACTGGACCCTCCGGGTTCGATTTTTCCTTGCAACCCTAAATATATCACTAGCCAGCATGGGAGAAGACTGAAAACCCGGGCCCCAGAAAACGCGTTGCAAGCCCCTTTGGACCATCCAAAAGTGTCACCAAAGGAAGGCTTTGGGTACAAGTGAACTCCCCAGGGGAGCCTTTACGCAGCCCCACATGCAACTGGACCCTCCGGGTTCGCTGTTTCCGAGCATCCCTAAACATAGCCCTAGCCGGCATTGAAGACAACTGAAAAATCAGGCCCCAAGAAATGCGTTCCGAGGCCTTTTCGCCCATCCAAAAGTGCCCCCAAAGGAAGGCTTTGGGTACAAGTGAACTCCCCAGGGGAGCCTTTACGCAGCCCCACATGCAACTGGACCCTCCGGGTTCGATTTTTCCGAGCAACCCTAAATATATCCCTAGCCGGCATGGGAGAAGACTGAAAACTCGGGCCCCAGAAAACGCGTTGCAAGCCACTTTGGACCATCCAAAAGTGTCACCAAAGGAAGGCTTTGGGTACAAGTGAACTCCCCAGGGGAGCCTTTACGCAGCCCCACATGCAACTGGACCCTCCGGGATCGCTGTTCCTGAGCAAACCTAAAAGTAGCCCTAGTCGTCATCGCAGACCAGTGAAAAATCAGGCCCCAGGAAATGCGTTGCGAGCCATTTTGGACCATCCAAAAGTGTCACCAAAAGAAGGCTTCGGGTACAAGTGAACTCCCCAGGGGAGCCTTTACGCAGGCCCACATGCAACTGGACCCTGCGGTTTCGCTGTTTCCGAGCATCCCTAAACATAGCCCTAGCCGGCATCGAAGACGACTGAAAAATCAGGCCCCAGGAAATGCGTTACGAGCCCTTTTCGCCCATCCAAAAGTGCCCCCAAAGGAAGACTTTGGGTACAAGAGAACTCCCCAGGGGAGCCTTTACGCAGCCCCACATGCAACTGGACCCTCAGGGTTCGCTGTTTCCGAGCATCCCTAAACATAACCGTAGCCGGCATCGATGACGACTGAAAAATCAGGCTCCAGGAAATGCGTTCCGAGCCCTTTTCGCCCATCCAAAAGTGCCCCCAAAGGAAGGCTTTGGGTACATCTGAAGTTACCAGGGGAGCCTTTACGCAGCCCCACATGCAACTGGACCCTCCGGTTTCGCTGTTTCAGAGCAACACTAAATATATCACTAGCCGGCATGGGAGAAGACTGAAAACCCGGGCCCCAGGAAATGCGTTGCAAGCCCCTTTGGACCATCCAAAAGTGTCACCAAAGGAAGGCTTTGGGTACAAGTGAACTCCCCAGGGGAGCCTTTACGCAGCCCCACATGCAACTGGACCCTCCGGGTTCGCTGTTCATGAGCAAACCTAAACGTAGCCCTAGCCGTCATCGGAGAAGACTGAAAAATCAGGCCCCAGGAAATGCGTTGCAAGCCCCTTTGGACCATCCAAAAGTGTCACCAAAGGAAGGCGTTGGGTACAAGTGAACTCCCCAGGGGAGCCTTTACGCAGCCCCACATGCAACTGGACCCTCCGGCTTCGCTGTTTCTGAGCATCCCTAAACATAGCCCTAGCCGGCATCGACGACGACTGAAAAATCAGGCCCCAGGAAATGCGTTCCGAGCCCTTTTCGCCCATCCAAAAGTGCCCCCAAAGGAAGGCTTTGGGTACAAGTGAACTCCCCAGGGGAGCCTTTACGCAGCCCCACATGCAACTGGACCCTCCGGGTTCGCTCTTTCCGAGCAACCCTAAACATAACCCTAGCCGGCATGGGAGAAGACTGAAAACCCGGGCCCCAGAAAACGCGTTGCAAGCCCCTTTGGACCATCCAAAAGTGTCACCAAAGGAAGGCTTTGGGTACAAGTGAACTCCCCAGGGGAGCCTTTACGCAGCCCCACATGCAACTGGACCCTCCGGGTTCGCTGTTCCTGAGCAAACCTAAACGTAGCCTTAGCCGTCATCGGAGACGAGTGAAAAATAAGGCCCCAGGAAATGCGTTCCGAGGCCTTTTCGCCCATCCAAATGTGCCCCCAAAGGAAGGATTTGGGTACAAGTGAACTCCCCAGGGGAGCCTTTACGCAGCCCCACATGCAACTGGACCCTCCGGGTTCGCTGTTTCCGAGCATTCCTAAACATAGCCCTAGCCGTCATCGGAGACGAGTGAAAAATCAGGCCCCAGGAAATGCGTTGCGAGCCCTTTTCGCCCATCCAAATATGCCCCCAAAGGAAGGCTTTGGGTACAAGTGAACTCCCCAGGGGAGCCTTTATGCAGCCCCACATGCAACTGGACCCTCCGGGTTCGCTCTTTCCGAGCAACCCTAAACATAACCCTAGCCGGCATGGGAGAAGACTGAAAACCCGGGCCCCAGAAAACGCGTTGCAAGCCCCTTTGGACCATCCAAAAGTGTCACCAAAGGAAGGCTTTGGGTACAAGTGAACTCCCCAGGGGAGCCTTTACGCAGCCCCACATGCAACTGGACCCTCCGGGTTCGATTTTTCCGAGCATTCCTAAACATAACCCTAGCAATCATCGAAGACGAGTGAAAAATCAGGCCCCAGGAAATGCGTTACGAGCCCTTTTCTCCCATCAAAAAGTGTCACCAAAGGAAGGCTTTGGGTACAAGTGAACTCCCCAGGGGAGCCTTTATGCAGCCCCACATGCAACTGGACCCTCCGGGTTCGCTCTTTCCGAGCAACCCTAAACATATCCCTAGCCGGCATGGGAGAAGACTGAAAACCCGGGCCCCAGAAAACGCGTTGCAAGCCCCTTTGGACCATCCAAAAGTGTCACCAAAGGAAGGCTTTGGGTACAAGTGAACTCCCCAGGGGAGTCTTTACGCGGCCCCACATGCAACTGGACCCTCCGGGTTCGCTGTTTCTGAGCATCACTAAACATAGCCCTAGCCGGCATCGAAGACAACTGAAAAATCAGGCCCCAGGAAATGCGTTGCAAGCCCCTTTGGACCATCCAAAAGTGCCCCCAAAGGAAGGCTTTGGGTACATCTGAAGTTCCCAGGGGAGCCTTTACGCAGCCCCATATGCAACTGGACCCTCCGGGTTCGCTGTTTCAGAGCAACACTAAATATATCACTAGCCGGCATGGGAGAAGACTGAAAACCCGGGCCACAGAAAATGCGTTGCAAGCCCCTTTGGACCATCCAAAAGTGTCACCAAAGGAAGGCTTTGGGTACAAGTGAACTCCCCAGGGGAGCCTTTACGCAGCCCCATATGCAACTGGACCCTCCAGGATCGCTGTTCCTGAGCAAACCTAAACGTAGCCCTAGCCGTCATCGGAGACGACTGAAAAATCAGGCCCCAGGAAATGCGTTCCGAGCCCTTTTCACCCATCCAAAAGTGCCCCCAAAGGAAGGCTTTGGGTACAAGTGAACTCCCCAGGGGAGCCTTTACGCAGCCCCACATGCAACTGGACCCTCCGGGTTCGATTTTTCCTTGCAACCCTAAATATATCACTAGCCAGCATGGGAGAAGACTGAAAACCGGGGCCCCAGAAAACGCGTTGCAAGCCCCTTTGGACCATCCAAAACTGTCACCAAAGGAAGGCTTTGGGTACAAGTGAACTCCCCAGGGGAGCCTTTACGCAGCCCCACATGCAACTGGACCCTCCGGGTTCGCTGTTTCCGAGCATCCCTAAACATAGCCCTAGCCGGCATCGAAGACAACTGAAAAATCAGGCCCCAGGAAATGCTTTCCGAGGCCTTTTCGCCCATCCAAAAGTGCCCCCAAAGGAAGGCTTTGGGTACAAGTGAACTCCCCAGGGGAGCCTTTACGCAGCCCCACATGCAACTGGACCCTCCGGGTTCGATTTTTCCGAGCAACCCTAAATATATCCCTAGCCGGCATGGGAGAAGACTGAAAACTCGGGCCCCTGAAAACGCGTTGCAAGCCCCTATGGACCATCCAAAAGTGTCACCAAAGGAAGGCTTTGGGTACAAGTGAACTCCCCAGGGGAGCCTTTACGCAGCCCCACATGCAACTGGACCCTCCGGGATCGCTGTTCCTGAGCAAACCTAAAAGTAGCCCTAGTCGTCATCGCAGACCAGTGAAAAATCAGGCCCCAGGAAATGCGTTGCGAGCCATTTTGGACCATCCAAAAGTGTCACCAAAAGAAGGCTTTGGGTACAAGTGAACTCCCCAGGGGAGCCTTTATGCAGCCCCACATGCAACTGGACCCTGCGGTTTCGCTGTTACCGAGCATCCCTAAACATAGCCCTAGCCGGCATCGAAGACGACTGAAAAATCAGGCCCCAGGAAATGCGTTACGAGCCCTTTTCGCCCATCCAAAAGTGCCCCCAAAGGAAGACTTTGGGTACAAGAGAACTCCCCAGGGGAGCCTTTACGCAGCCCCACATGCAACTGGACCCTCAGGGTTCGCTGTTTCCGAGCATCCCTAAACATAACCCTAGCCGGCATCGATGACGACTGAAAAATCAGGCTCCAGGAAATGCGTTGCGAGCCCTTTTCGCCCATCCAAAAGTGCCCCCAAAGGAAGGCTTTGGGTACAAGTGAACTCCCCAGGGGAGCCTTTACGCATCCCCACATGCAACTGGACCCTCCGGTTTCGCTGTTTCAGAGCAACACTAAATATATCACTAGCCGGCATGGGAGAAGACTGAAAACCCGGGCCCCAGGAAATGCGTTGCAAGCCCCTTTGGACCATCCAAAAGTGTCACCAAAGGAAGGCTTTGGGTACAAGTGAACTCCCCAGGGGAGTCTTTACGCAGCCCCACATGCAACTGGACCCTCTGTGTTCGCTGTTCATGAGCAAACCTAAACGTAGCCCTAGCCGTCATCGGAGACGACTGAAAAATCAGGCCCCAGGAAATGCGTTGCAAGCCCCTTTGGACCATCCAAAAGTGCCCCTAAAGGAAGACTTTGGGTACAAGTGATCTCCCCAGGGGAGCCTTTACGCAGCCCCACATGCAACTGGACCCTCCGGGTTCGCTGTTCCTGAGCAAATCTAAACGTATCCTTAGCCGTCATCGGAGACGAGTGAAAAATAAGGCCCCAGGAAATGCGTTCCGAGGCCTTTTCGCCCATCCAAAAGTGCCCCCAAAGGAAGGCTTTGGGTACAAGTGAACTCCCCAGGGGAGCCTTTACGCAGCCCCACATGCAACTGGACCCTCCGGGTTCGCTGTTTCCGAGCATTCCTAAACGTAGCCCTAGCCGTCATCGAAGACGAGTGAAAAATCAGGCCCCAGGAAATGCGTTACGAGCCCTTTTCGCCCATCCAAAAGTGTCACCAAAGGAAGGCTTTGGGTACAAGTGAACTCCCCAGGGGAGCCTTTACGCAGCCCCACATGCAACTGGACCCTCCGGGTTCGATTTTTCCGAGCATTCCTAAACATAGCCCTAGCCGTCATCGAAGACGAGTGAAAAATCAGGCCCCAGGAAATGCGTTGCGAGCCCTTTTCGCCCATCCAAAAGTGCACCCAAAAGAAAGGCTTTGGGTACAAGTGAACTCCACAGGGGAGCCTTTACGCAGCCCCACATGCAACTGGACCCTCCGGGTTCGCTCTTTCCGAGCAACCCTAAACATATCCCTAGCCGGCATGGGAGAAGACTGAAAACCCGGGCCCCAGAAAACGCGTTGCAAGCCCCTTTGGACCATCCAAAAGTGTCACCAAAGGAAGGCTTTGGGTACAAGTGAACTCCCCAGGGGAGCCTTTACGCAGCCCCACATGCAACTGGACCCTCCGGGTTCGATTTTTCCGAGCATTCCTAAACATAGCCCTAGCCGTCATCGAAGACGAGTGAAAAATCAGGCCCCAGGAAATGCGTTGCGAGCCCTTTTCGCCCATCCAAAAGTGCCCCCAAAGGAAGGCTTTGGGTACAAGTGAACTCCCCAGGGGAGCCTTTATGCAGCCCCACATGCAACTGGACCCTCCGGGTTCGCTCTTTCCGAGCATTCCTAAACATAACCCTAGCCGGCATGGGAGAAGACTGAAAACCCGGGCCCCAGAAAACGCGTTGCAAGCCCCTTTGGACCATCCAAAAGTGTCACCAAAGGAAGGCTTTGGGTACAAGTGAACTCCCCAGGGGAGTCTTTACGCGGCCCCACATGCAACTGGACCCTCCGGGTTCGCTGTTTCCGAGCATCACTAAACATAGCCCTAGCCGGCATCGAAGACAACTGAAAAATCAGGCCCCAGGAAATGCGTTGCAAGCCCCTTTGGACCATCCAAAAGTGCCCCCAAAGGAAGGCTTTGGGTACATCTGAAGTTCCCAGGGGAGCCTTTACGCAGCCCCACATGCAACTGGACCCTCCGGGTTCGCTGTTTCAGAGCAACCCTAAATATATCCCTAGCCGGTATGGGAGAAGACTGAAAACTCGGGCCCCAGAAAACGCGTTGCAAGCCCCTTTGGACCATCCAAAAGTGTCACCAAAGGAAGGCTTTGGGTACAAGTGAACTCCCCAGGGGAGCCTTTACGCAGCCCCACATGCAACTGGACCCTCCGGGATCGCTGTTCCTGAGTAAACCTAAAAGTAGCCCTAGTCGTCATCGCAGACCAGTGAAAAATCAGGCCCCAGGAAATGCGTTGCGAGCCATTTTGGACCATCCAAAAGTGTCACCAAAAGAAGGATTTGGGTACAAGTGAACTCCCCAGGGGAGCCTTTACGCAGGCCCACATGCAACTGGACCCTGCGGTTTCGCTGTTTCCGAGCATCCCTAAACATAGCCCTAGCCGGCATCGAAGACGACTGAAAAATCAGGCCCCAGGAAATGCGTTCCGAGCACTTTTCGCCCATCCAAAAGTGCCCCCAAAGGAAGGCTTTGGGTACAAGTGAACTCCCCAGGGGAGCCTTTACGCAGCCCCACATGCAACTGGACCCTCCGGGTTCGCTCTTTCCGAGCAACCCTAAACATAACCCTAGCCGGCATGGGAGAAGACTGAAAACCCGGGCCCCAGAAAACGCGTTGCAAGCCCCTTTGGACCATCCAAAAGTGCCCCCAAAGGAAGGCTTTGGGTACAAGTGAACTCCCCAGGGGAGCCTTTACGCAGCCCCACATGCAACTGGACCCTCCGGGTTCGATTTTTCCGAGCAACCCTAAATATATCCCTAGCCGGCATTGGAGAAGACTCAAAACTCGGGCCCCAGAAAACGCGTTGCAAGCCCCTTTGGACCATCCAAAAGTGTCACCAAAGGAAGGCTTTGGGTACAAGTGAACTCCCCAGGGGAGCCTTTACGCAGCCCCACATGCAACTGGACCCTCAGGGTTCGCTGTTTCCGAGCATCCCTAAACATAACCCTAGCCGGCATCGATGACGACTGAAAAATCAGGCCCCAGGAAACGCGTTGCGAGCACTTTTCGCCCATCCAAAAGTGCCCCCAAAGGAAGGCTTTGGGTACAAGTGAACTCCCCAGGGGAGCCTTTACGCAGCCCCACATGCAACTGGACCCTCCGGTTTCGCTGTTTCAGAGCAACACTAAATATATCACTAGCCGGCATGGGAGAAGACTGAAAACCCGGGCCCCAGGAAATGCGTTGCAAGCCCCTTTGGACCATCCAAAAGTGTCACCAAAGGAAGGCTTTGGGTACAAGTGAACTCCCCAGGGGAGCCTTTACGCAGCCCCACATGCAACTGGACCCTCCGGGTTCGCTGTTCATGAGCAAACCTAAACGTAGCCCTAGCCGTCATCGGAGACGACTGAAAAATCAGGCCCCAGGAAATGCGTTGCAAGCCCCTTTGGACCATCCAAAAGTGCCCCTAAAGGAAGACTTTGGGTACAAGTGATCTCCCCAGGGGAGCCTTTACACAGCCCCACATGCAACTGGACCCTCCGGGTTCGATTTTTCCGAGCAATCCTAAATATATCCCTAGGCGGCATGGGAGAAGACTGAAAACCCGGGCCCCAGAAAACGCGTTGCAAGCCCCTTTGGACCATCCAAAAGTGTCACCAAAGGAAGGCTTTGGGTACAAGTGAACTCCCCAGGGGAGTCTTTACGCGGCCCCACATGCAACTGGACCCTCCGGGTTCGCTGTTTCCGAGCATCACTAAACATAGCCCTAGCCGGCATCGAAGACAACTGAAAAATCAGGCCCCAGGAAATGCGTTGCAAGCCCCTTTGGACCATCCAAAAGTGCCCCCAAAGGAAGGCTTTGGGTACATCTGAAGTTCCCAGGGGAGCCTTTACGCAGCCCCACATGCAACTGGACCCTCCGGGTTCGCTGTTTCAGAGCAACCCTAAATATATCCCTAGCCGGTATGGGAGAAGACTGAAAACTCGGGCCCCAGAAAACGCGTTGCAAGCCCCTTTGGACCATCCAAAAGTGTCACCAAAGGAAGGCTTTGGGTACAAGTGAACTCCCCAGGGGAGCCTTTACGCAGCCCCACATGCAACTGGACCCTCCGGGATCGCTGTTCCTGAGTAAACCTAAAAGTAGCCCTAGTCGTCATCGCAGACCAGTGAAAAATCAGGCCCCAGGAAATGCGTTGCGAGCCATTTTGGACCATCCAAAAGTGTCACCAAAAGAAGGATTTGGGTACAAGTTAACTCCCCAGGGGAGCCTTTACGCAGGCCCACATGCAACTGGACCCTGCGGTTTCGCTGTTTCCGAGCATCCCTAAACATAGCCCTAGCCGGCATCGAAGACGACTGAAAAATCAGGCCCCAGGAAATGCGTTCCGAGCACTTTTCGCCCATCCAAAAGTGCCCCCAAAGGAAGGCTTTGGGTACAAGTGAACTCCCCAGGGGAGCCTTTACGCAGCCCCACATGCAACTGGACCCTCCGGGTTCGCTCTTTCCGAGCAACCCTAAACATAACCCTAGCCGGCATGGGAGAAGACTGAAAACCCGGGCCCCAGAAAACGCGTTGCAAGCCCCTTTGGACCATCCAAAAGTGCCCCCAAAGGAAGGCTTTGGGTACAAGTGAACTCCCCAGGGGAGCCTTTACGCAGCCCCACATGCAACTGGACCCTCCGGGTTCGATTTTTCCGAGCAACCCTAAATATATCCCTAGCCGGCATTGGAGAAGACTCAAAACTCGGGCCCCAGAAAACGCGTTGCAAGCCCCTTTGGACCATCCAAAAGTGTCAGCAAAGGAAGGCTTTGGGTACAAGTGAACTCCCCAGGGGAGCCTTTACGCAGCCCCACATGCAACTGGACCCTCAGGGTTCGCTGTTTCCGAGCATCCCTAAACATAACCCTAGCCGGCATCGATGACGACTGAAAAATCAGGCTCCAGGAAATGCGTTGCGAGCCCTTTTCGCCCATCCAAAAGTGCCCCCAAAGGAAGGCTTTGGGTACAAGTGAACTCCCCAGGGGAGCCTTTACGCAGCCCCACATGCAACTGGACCCTCCGGTTTCGCTGTTTCAGAGCAACACTAAATATATCACTAGCCGGCATGGGAGAAGACTGAAAACCCGGGCCCCAGGAAATGCGTTGCAAGCCCCTTTGGACCATCCAAAAGTGTCACCAAAGGAAGGCTTTGGGTACAAGTGAACTCCCCAGGGGAGCCTTTACGCAGCCCCACATGCAACTGGACCCTCCGGGTTCGCTGTTCATGAGCAAACCTAAACGTAGCCCTAGCCGTCATCGGAGACGACTGAAAAATCAGGCCCCAGGAAATGCGTTGCAAGCCCCTTTGGACCATCCAAAAGTGCCCCCAAAGGAAGGCTTTGGGTACAAGTGAACTCCCCAGGGGAGCCTTTACGCAGCCCCACATGCAACTGGACCCTCCGGGTTCGATTTTTCCGAGCAACCCTAAATATATCCCTAGCCGGCATTGGAGAAGACTCAAAACTCGGGCCCCAGAAAACGCGTTGCAAGCCCCTTTGGACCATCCAAAAGTGTCACCAAAGGAAGGCTTTGGGTACAAGTGAACTCCCCAGGGGAGCCTTTACGCAGCCCCACATGCAACTGGACCCTCAGGGTTCGCTGTTTCCGAGCATCCCTAAACATAACCCTAGCCGGCATCGATGACGACTGAAAAATCAGGCCCCAGGAAACGCGTTGCGAGCACTTTTCGCCCATCCAAAAGTGCCCCCAAAGGAAGGCTTTGGGTACAAGTGAACTCCCCAGGGGAGCCTTTACGCAGCCCCACATGCAACTGGACCCTCCGGTTTCGCTGTTTCAGAGCAACACTAAATATATCACTAGCCGGCATGGGAGAAGACTGAAAACCCGGGCCCCAGGAAATGCGTTGCAAGCCCCTTTGGACCATCCAAAAGTGTCACCAAAGGAAGGCTTTGGGTACAAGTGAACTCCCCAGGGGAGCCTTTACGCAGCCCCACATGCAACTGGACCCTCCGGGTTCGCTGTTCATGAGCAAACCTAAACGTAGCCCTAGCCGTCATCGGAGACGACTGAAAAATCAGGCCCCAGGAAATGCGTTGCAAGCCCCTTTGGACCATCCAAAAGTGCCCCTAAAGGAAGACTTTGGGTACAAGTGATCTCCCCAGGGGAGCCTTTACACAGCCCCACATGCAACTGGACCCTCCGGGTTCGATTTTTCCGAGCAATCCTAAATATATCCCTAGGCGGCATGGGAGAAGACTGAAAACCCGGGCCCCAGAAAACGCGTTGCAAGCCCCTTTGGACCATCCAAAAGTGTCACCAAAGGAAGGCTTTGGGTACAAGTGAACTCCCCAGGGGAGTCTTTACGCGGCCCCACATGCAACTGGACCCTCCGGGTTCGCTGTTTCCGAGCATCACTAAACATAGCCCTAGCCGGCATCGAAGACAACTGAAAAATCAGGCCCCAGGAAATGCGTTGCAAGCCCCTTTGGACCATCCAAAAGTGCCCCCAAAGGAAGGCTTTGGGTACATCTGAAGTTCCCAGGGGAGCCTTTACGCAGCCCCACATGCAACTGGACCCTCCGGGTTCGCTGTTTCAGAGCAACCCTAAATATATCCCTAGCCGGTATGGGAGAAGACTGAAAACTCGGGCCCCAGAAAACGCGTTGCAAGCCCCTTTGGACCATCCAAAAGTGTCACCAAAGGAAGGCTTTGGGTACAAGTGAACTCCCCAGGGGAGCCTTTACGCAGCCCCACATGCAACTGGACCCTCCGGGATCGCTGTTCCTGAGTAAACCTAAAAGTAGCCCTAGTCGTCATCGCAGACCAGTGAAAAATCAGGCCCCAGGAAATGCGTTGCGAGCCATTTTGGACCATCCAAAAGTGTCACCAAAAGAAGGATTTGGGTACAAGTTAACTCCCCAGGGGAGCCTTTACGCAGGCCCACATGCAACTGGACCCTGCGGTTTCGCTGTTTCCGAGCATCCCTAAACATAGCCCTAGCCGGCATCGAAGACGACTGAAAAATCAGGCCCCAGGAAATGCGTTCCGAGCACTTTTCGCCCATCCAAAAGTGCCCCCAAAGGAAGGCTTTGGGTACAAGTGAACTCCCCAGGGGAGCCTTTACGCAGCCCCACATGCAACTGGACCCTCCGGGTTCGCTCTTTCCGAGCAACCCTAAACATAACCCTAGCCGGCATGGGAGAAGACTGAAAACCCGGGCCCCAGAAAACGCGTTGCAAGCCCCTTTGGACCATCCAAAAGTGCCCCCAAAGGAAGGCTTTGGGTACAAGTGAACTCCCCAGGGGAGCCTTTACGCAGCCCCACATGCAACTGGACCCTCCGGGTTCGATTTTTCCGAGCAACCCTAAATATATCCCTAGCCGGCATTGGAGAAGACTCAAAACTCGGGCCCCAGAAAACGCGTTGCAAGCCCCTTTGGACCATCCAAAAGTGTCAGCAAAGGAAGGCTTTGGGTACAAGTGAACTCCCCAGGGGAGCCTTTACGCAGCCCCACATGCAACTGGACCCTCAGGGTTCGCTGTTTCCGAGCATCCCTAAACATAACCCTAGCCGGCATCGATGACGACTGAAAAATCAGGCTCCAGGAAATGCGTTGCGAGCCCTTTTCGCCCATCCAAAAGTGCCCCCAAAGGAAGGCTTTGGGTACAAGTGAACTCCCCAGGGGAGCCTTTACGCAGCCCCACATGCAACTGGACCCTCCGGTTTCGCTGTTTCAGAGCAACACTAAATATATCACTAGCCGGCATGGGAGAAGACTGAAAACCCGGGCCCCAGGAAATGCGTTGCAAGCCCCTTTGGACCATCCAAAAGTGTCACCAAAGGAAGGCTTTGGGTACAAGTGAACTCCCCAGGGGAGCCTTTACGCAGCCCCACATGCAACTGGACCCTCCGGGTTCGCTGTTCATGAGCAAACCTAAACGTAGCCCTAGCCGTCATCGGAGACGACTGAAAAATCAGGCCCCAGGAAATGCGTTGCAAGCCCCTTTGGACCATCCAAAAGTGCCCCTAAAGGAAGACTTTGGGTACAAGTGATCTCCCCAGGGGAGCCTTTACGCAGCCCCACATGCAACTGGACCCTCCGGGTTCGCTGTTCCTGAGCAAATCTAAACGTATCCTTAGCCGTCATCGGAGACGAGTGAAAAATAAGGCCCCAGGAAATGCGTTCCGAGGCCTTTTCGCCCATCCAAAAGTGCCCCCAAAGGAAGGCTTTGGGTACAAGTGAACTCCCCAGGGGAGCCTTTACGCAGCCCCACATGCAACTGGACCCTCCGGGTTCGCTGTTTCCGAGCATTCCTAAACGTAGCCCTAGCCGTCATCGAAGACGAGTGAAAAATCAGGCCCCAGGAAATGCGTTACGAGCCCTTTTCGCCCATCCAAAAGTGTCACCAAAGGAAGGCTTTGGGTACAAGTGAACTCCCCAGGGGAGCCTTTACGCAGCCCCACATGCAACTGGACCCTCCGGGTTCGATTTTTCCGAGCATTCCTAAACATAGCCCTAGCCGTCATCGAAGACGAGTGAAAATCAGGCCCCAGGAAATGCGTTGCGAGCCCTTTTCGCCCATCCAAAAGTGCACCCAAAAGAAAGGCTTTGGGTACAAGTGAACTCCACAGGGGAGCCTTTACGCAGCCCCACATGCAACTGGACCCTCCGGGTTCGCTCTTTCCGAGCAACCCTAAACATATCCCTAGCCGGCATGGGAGAAGACTGAAAACCCGGGCCCCAGAAAACGCGTTGCAAGCCCCTTTGGACCATCCAAAAGTGTCACCAAAGGAAGGCTTTGTGTACAAGTGAACTCCCCAGGGGAGCCTTTACGCAGCCCCACATGCAACTGGACCCTCCAGGTTCGATTTTTCCGAGCATTCCTAAACATAGCCCTAGCCGTCATCGAAGACGAGTGAAAAATCAGGCCCCAGGAAATGCGTTGCGAGCCCTTTTCGCCCATCCAAAAGTGCCCCCAAAGGAAGGCTTTGGGTACAAGTGAACTCCCCAGGGGAGCCTTTATGCAGCCCCACATGCAACTGGACCCTCCGGGTTCGCTCTTTCCGAGCATTCCTAAACATAACCCTAGCCGGCATGGGAGAAGACTGAAAACCCGGGCCCCAGAAAACGCGTTGCAAGCCCCTTTGGACCATCCAAAAGTGTCACCAAAGGAAGGCTTTGGGTACATGTGAACTCCCCAGGGGAGTCTTTACGCGGCCCCACATGCAACTGGACCCTCCGGGTTCGCTGTTTCCGAGCATCACTAAACATAGCCCTAGCCGGCATCGAAGACAACTGAAAAATCAGGCCCCAGGAAATGCGTTGCAAGCCCCTTTGGACCATCCAAAAGTGCCCCCAAAGGAAGGCTTTGGGTACATCTGAAGTTCCCAGGGGAGCCTTTACGCAGCCCCATATGCAACTGGACCCTCCGGGTTCGCTGTTTCAGAGCAACCCTAAATATATCCCTAGCCGGTATGGGAGAAGACTGAAAACTCGGGCCCCAGAAAACGCGTTGCAAGCCCCTTTGGACCATCCAAAAGTGTCACCAAAGGAAGGCTTTGGGTACAAGTGAACTCCCCAGGGGAGCCTTTACGCAGCCCCACATGCAACTGGACCCTCCGGGATCGCTGTTCCTGAGCAAACCTAAAAGTAGCCCTAGTCGTCATCGCAGACCAGTGAAAAATCAGGCCCCAGGAAATGCGTTGCGAGCCATTTTGGACCATCCAAAAGTGTCACCAAAAGAAGGATTTGGGTACAAGTGAACTCCCCAGGGGAGCCTTTACGCAGGCCCACATGCAACTGGACCCTGCGGTTTCGCTGTTTCCGAGCATCCCTAAACATAGCCCTAGCCGGCATCGAAGACGACTGAAAAATCAGGCCCCAGGAAATGCGTTCCGAGCACTTTTCGCCCATCCAAAAGTGCCCCCAAAGGAAGGCTTTGGGTACAAGTGAACTCCCCAGGGGAGCCTTTACGCAGCCCCACATGCAACTGGACCCTCCGGGTTCGCTCTTTCCGAGCAACCCTAAACATAACCCTAGCCGGCATGGGAGAAGACTGAAAACCCGGGCCCCAGAAAACGCGTTGCAAGCCCCTTTGGACCATCCAAAAGTGCCCCCAAAGGAAGGCTTTGGGTACAAGTGAACTCCCCAGGGGAGCCTTTACGCAGCCCCACATGCAACTGGACCCTCCGGGTTCGATTTTTCCGAGCAACCCTAAATATATCCCTAGCCGGCATTGGAGAAGACTCAAAACTCGGGCCCCAGAAAACGCGTTGCAAGCCCCTTTGGACCATCCAAAAGTGTCACCAAAGGAAGGCTTTGGGTACAAGTGAACTCCCCAGGGGAGCCTTTACGCAGCCCCACATGCAACTGGACACTCCGGGTTCGCTGTTTCCGAGCAACCCTAAATATATCCCTAGCCGGCATGGGAGAAGACTGAAAACCCGGGCCCCAGAAAACGCGTTGCAAGCCCCTTTGGACCATCCAAAAGTGCCCCCAAAGGAAGGCTTTGGGTACAAGTGAACTCCCCAGGGGAGCCTTTACGCAGCCCCACATGCAACTGGACCCTCCGGGTTCGCTGTTTCCGAGCATTCCTAAACATAGCCCTTGCCGTCATCGGAAACGAGTGAAAAATCAGGCCCCAGGAAATGCGTTGCAAGCCCCTTTGGACCATCCAAAAGTGCCCCCAAAGGAAGACTTTGGGTACAAGTGATCTCCCCAGGGGAGCCTTTACGCAGCCCCACATGCAACTGGACCCTCCGGGTTCGCTGTTCCTGAGCAAACCTAAACGTAGCCCTGCCCGTCATCGGAGACGAGTGAAAAATAAGGCCACAAGAAATGCGTTCCGAGGCCTTTTCGCCCATCCAAATGTGCCCCCAAAGGAAGGCTTTGGGTACAAGTGAACTCCCCAGGGGAGCCTTTACGCAGCCCCACATGCAACTGGACCCTCCGGGTTCGCTGTTTCCGAGCATCCCTAAACATAGCCCTATCCGGCATCGAAGACAACTGAAAAATCAGGCCCCAGGAAATGCGTTGCGAGGCCTTTTCGCCCATCCAAATATGCCCCCAAAGGAAGGCTTTGGGTACAAGTGAACTCCCCAGGGGAGCCTTTATGCAGCCCCACATGCAACTGGACCCTCCGGGTTCGCTCTTTCCGAGCAACCCTAAACATAACCCTAGCCGGCATGGGAGAAGACTGAAAACCCGGGCCCCAGAAAACGCGTTGCAAGCCCCTTTGGACCATCCAAAAGTGTCACCAAAGGAAGGCTTTGGGTACAAGTGAACTCCCCAGGGGAGCCTTTACGCAGCCCCACATGCAACTGGACCCTCCGGGTTCGCTGTTTGCGAGCATTCCTAAACATAGCCCTAGCCGTCATCGAAATCGAGTGAAAAATCAGGCCCCAGGAAATGCGTTGCAAGCCCCTTTGGACCATCCAAAAGTGCCCCCAAAGGAAGACTTTGGGTACAAGTGAACTCCCCAGGGGAGCCTTTATGCAGCCCCACATGCAACTGGACCCTCCGGGTTCGCTCTTTCCGAACAACCCTAAACATAACCCTAGCCGGCATGGGAGAAGACTGAAAACCCGGGCCCCAGAAAACGCGTTGCAAGCCCCTTTGGACCATCCAAAAGTGTCACCAAAGGAAGGCTTTGGGTACAAGTGAACTCCCCAGGGGAGCCTTTACGCAGCCCCACATGCAACTGGACCCTCCGGGTTCGCTGTTCCTGAGCAAACCTAAACGTAGCCTTAGCCGTCATCGGAGACGAGTGAAAAATAAGGCCCCAGGAAATGCGTTCCGAGGCCTTTTCGCCCATCCAAATGTGCCCCCAAAGGAAGGCTTTGGGTACAAGTGAACTCCCCAGGGGAGCCTTTACGCAGCCCCACATGCAACTGGACCCTCCGGGTTCGCTGTTTCCGAGCATTCCTAAACATAGCCCTCGCCGTCATCGGAGACGAGTGAAAAATCAGGCCCCAGGAAATGCATTGCGAGCCCTTTTCGCCCATCCAAATATGCCCCCAAAGGAAGGCTTTGGGTACAAGTGAACTCCCCAGGGGAGCCTTTATGCAGCCCCACATGCCACTGGACCCTCCGCGTTCGCTCTTTCCGAACAACCCTAAACATAACCCTAGCCGGCATGGGAGAAGACTGAAAACCCGGGCCCCAGAAAACGCGTTGCAAGCCCCTTTGGACCATCCAAAAGTGTCACCAAAGGAAGGCTTTGGGTACAAGTGAACTCCCCAGGGGAGCCTTTACGCAGCCCCACATGCAACTGGACCCTCCGGGTTCGATTTTTCCGAGCAACCCTAAACATAGCCCTAGCCGTCATCGAAGACGACTGAAAAATCAGGCCCCAGGAAATGTGTTGCGAGCCCCTTTGGACCATCCAAAAGTGCCCCCAAAGAAAGGCTTTGGGTACAAGAGAACTCCCCAGGGGAGCCTTTACGCAGCCCCACATGCAACTGGACCCTCCGGGTTCGCTGTTTCTGAGCATCCCTAAACATAGCCCTAGCCGGCATGGAAGACAACTGAAAAATCAGGCCCCAGGAAATGCGTTGCGAGCCCTTTTCGCCCATCCAAAAGTGCCCCCAAAGGAAGGCTTTGGGTACATCTGAAGTTCCCAGAGGAGCCTTTACGCAGCCCCACATGCAACTGGACCCTCCGGTTTCGCTGTTTCAGAGCAACACTAAATATATCACTAGCCGGCATGGGAGAAGACTGAAAACCCGGGCCCCAGGAAATGCGTTGCAAGCCCCTTTGGACCATCCAAAAGTGTCACCAAAGGAAGGCTTTGGGTACAAGTGAACTCCCCAGGGGAGCCTTTACGCAGCCCCACATGCAACTGGACCCTCCGGGTTCGCTGTTCATGAGCAAACCTAAACGTAGCCCTAGCCGTCATCGGAGACGACTGAAAAATCAGGCCCCAGGAAATGCGTTGCAAGCCCCTTTGGACCATCCAAAAGTGTCACCAAAGGAAGGCTTTGGGTACAAGTGAACTCCCCAGGGAGCCTTTACGCAGCCCCACATGCAACTGGACCCTCCGGGTTCGCTGTTTCTGAGCATCCCTAAACATAGCCCTAGCCGGCATGGAAGACAACTGAAAAATCAGGCCCCAGGAAATGCGTTCCGAGCCCTTTTCGCCCATCCAAAAGTGCCCCCAAAGGAAGGCTTTGGGTACAAGTGAACTCCCCAGGGGAGCCTTTACGCAGCCCCACATGCAACTGGACCCTCCGGGTTCGCTCTTTCCGAGCAACCCTAAACATAACCCTAGCCGGCATGGGAGAAGACTGAAAACCCGGGCCCCAGAAAACGCGTTGCAAGCCCCTTTGGACCATCCAAAAGTGTCACCAAAGGAAGGCTTTGGGTACAAGTGAACTCCCCAGGGGAGCCTTTACGCAGCCCCACATGCAACTGGACCCTCCGGGTTCGCTGTTCCTGAGCAAACCTAAACGTAGCCTTAGCCGTCATCGGAGACGAGGGAAAAATAAGGCCCCAGGAAATGCGTTCCGAGGCCTTTTCGCCCATCCAAATGTGCCCCCAAAGGAAGGCTTTGGGTACAAGTGAACTCCCCAGGGGAGCCTTTATGCAGCCCCACATGCAACTGGACCCTCCGGGTTCGCTCTTTCCGAGCAACCCTAAACATAGCCCTAGCCGTCATCGGAGACGAGTGAAAAATCAGGCCCCAGGAAATGCGTTGCGAGCCCTTTTCGCCCATCCAAATATGCCCCCAAAGGAAGGCTTTGGGTACAAGTGAACTCCCCAGGGGAGCCTTTATGCAGCCCCACATGCAACTGGACCCTCCGGGTTCGCTCTTTCCGAGCAACCCTAAACATAACCCTAGCCGGCATGGGAGAAGACTGAAAACCCGGGCCCCAGAAAACGCGTTGCAAGCCCCTTTGGACCATCCAAAAGTGTCACCAAAGGAAGGCTTTGGGTACAAGTGAACTCCCCAGGGGAGCCTTTACGCAGCCCCACATGCAACTGGACCCTCCGGGTTCGATTTTTCCGAGCAACCCTAAACATAGCCCTAGCCGTCATCGAAGACGACTGAAAAATCAGGCCCCAGGAAATGCGTTGCGAGCCCTTTTCGCCCATCCAAAAGTGCCCCCAAAGGAAGGCTTTGGGTACAAGTGAACTCCCCACGGGAGCCTTTATGCAGCCCCACATGCAACTGGACCCTCCGGGTTCGCTCTTTCCGAGCAACCCTAAACATAACCCTAGCCGGCATGGGAGAAGACTGAAAACCCGGGCCCCAGAAAACGCGTTGCAAGCCCCTTTGGACCATCCAAAAGTGTCACCAAAGGAAGGCTTTGGGTACAAGTGAACTCCCCAGGGGAGTCTTTACGCGGCCCCACATGCAACTGGACCCTCCGGGTTCGCTGTTTCTGAGCATCACTAAACGTAGCCCTAGCCGGCATCGAAGACAACTGAAAAATCAGGCGCCAGGAAATGCGTTGCAAGCCCCTTTGGACCATCCAAAAGTGCCCCCAAAGGAAGGCTTTGGGTACATCTGAAGTTCCCAGGGGAGCCTTTACGCAGCCCCATATGCAACTGGACCCTCCGGGTTCGCTGTTTCAGAGCAACACTAAATATATCACTAGCCGGCATGGGAGAAGACTGAAAACCCGGGCCACAGAAAATGCGTTGCAAGCCCCTTTGGACCATCCAAAAGTGTCACCAAAGGAAGGCTTTGGGTACAAGTGAACTCCCCAGGGGAGCCTTTATGCAGCCCCACATGCAACTGGACCCTCCAGGATCGCTGTTCCTGAGCAAACCTAAACATAGCCCTAGCCGTCATCGGAGACGACTGAAAAATCAGGCCCCAGGAAATGCGTTGCGAGCCCTTTTCGCCCATCCAAAAGTGCCCCCAAAGGAAGGCTTTGGGTACAAGTGAACTCCCCAGGGGAGCCTTTACGCAGCCCCACATGCAACTGGACCCTCCGGGTTCGATTTTTCCTTGCAACCCTAAATATATCACTAGCCAGCATGGGAGAAGACTGAAAACCCGGGCCCCAGAAAACGCGTTGCAAGCCCCTTTGGACCATCCAAAAGTGTCACCAAAGGAAGGCTTTGGGTACAAGTGAACTCCCCAGGGGAGCCTTTACGCAGCCCCACATGCAACTGGACCCTCCGGGTTCGCTGTTTCCGAGCATCCCTAAACATAGCCCTAGCCGGCATGGAAGACAACTGAAAAATCAGGCCCCAGGAAATGCGTTCCGAGGCCTTTTCGCCCATCCAAAAGTGCCCCCAAAGGAAGGCTTTGGGTACAAGTGAACTCCCCAGGGGAGCCTTTACGCAGCCCCACATGCAACTGGACCCTCCGGGTTCGATTCTTCCGAGCAACCCTAAATATATCCCTAGCCGGCATGGGAGAAGACTGAAAACTCGGGCCCCAGAAAACGCGTTGCAAGCCCCTTTGGACCATCCAAAAGTGTCACCAAAGGAAGGCTTTGGGTACAAGTGAACTCCCCAGGGGAGCCTTTACGCAGCCCCACATGCAACTGGACCCTCCGGGATCGCTGTTCCTGAGCAAACCTAAAAGTAGCCCTAGTCGTCATCGCAGACCAGTGAAAAATCAGGCCCCAGGAAATGCGTTGCGAGCCATTTTGGACCATCCAAAAGTGTCACCAAAAGAAGGCTTTGGGTACAAGTGAACTCCCCAGGGGAGCCTTTACGCAGGCCCACATGCAACTGGACCCTGCGGTTTCGCTGTTTCCGAGCATCCCTAAACATAGCCCTAGCCGTCATCGGAGACGACTGAAAAATCAGGCCCCAGGAAATGCGTTACGAGCCCTTTTCGCCCATCCAAAAGTGCCCCTAAAGGAAGACTTTGGGTACAAGAGAACTCCCCAGGGGAGCCTTTACGCAGCCCCACATGCAACTGGACCCTCAGGGTTCGCTGTTTCCGAGCATCCCTAAACATAACCCTAGCCGTCATCGGAGACGACTGAAAAATCAGGCCCCAGGAAATGCGTTCCGAGCCCTTTTCGCCCATCCAAAAGTGCCCCCAAAGGAAGGCTTTGGGTACAAGTGAACTCCCCAGGGGAGCCTTTACGCAGCCCCACATGCAACTGGACCCTCCGGGTTCGCTGTTCATGAGCAAACCTAAACGTAGCCCTAGCCGTCATCGGAGACGACTGAAAAATCAGGCCCCAGGAAATGCGTTGCAAGCCCCTTTGGACCATCCAAAAGTGTCACCAAAGGAAGGCTTTGGGTACAAGTGAACTCCCCAGGGGAGCCTTTACGCAGCCCCACATGCAACTGGACCCTCCGGGTTCGCTGTTCCTGAGCAAACCTAAACGTAGCCTTAGCCGTCATCGGAGACGAGTGAAAAATAAGGCCCCAGGAAATGCGTTCCGATGCCTTTTCGCCCATCCAAAAGTGTCACCAAAGGAAGGCTTTGGGTACAAGTGAACTCCCCAGGGGAGCCTTTATGCAGCCCCACATGCAACTGGACCCTCCGGGTTCGCTCTTTCCGAGCAACCCTAAACATAACCCTAGCCGGCATGGGAGAAGACTGAAAACCCGGGCCCCAGAAAACGCGTTGCAAGCCCCTTTGGACCATCCAAAAGTGTCACCAAAGGAAGGCTTTGGGTACAAGTGAACTCCCCAGGGGAGCCTTTACGCAGCCCCACATGCAACTGGACCCTCCGGGTTCGATTTTTCCGAGCATTCCTAAACATAGCCCTAGCCGTCATCGAAGACGAGTGAAAAATCAGGCCCCAGGAAATGCGTAACGAACCCTTTTCTCCCATCCAAAAGTGTCACCAAAGGAAGGCTTTGGGTACAAGTGAACTCCCCAGGGGAGCCTTTACGCAGCCCCACATGCAACTGGACCCTTCGGGTTCGATTTTTCCGAGCAACCCTAAATATATCCCTAGCCGGCATGGGAGAAGACTGAAAACCCGGGCCCCAGAAAACGCGTTGCAAGCCCCTTTGGACCATCCAAAAGTGTCACCAAAGGAAGGCTTTGGGTACAAGAGAACTCCCCAGGGGAGCCTTTACGCAGCCCCACATGCAACTGGACCCTCCGGGTTCGCTGTTCCTGAGCAAACCTAAACGTAGCCCTGGCCGTCATCGGAGACGACTGAAAAATCAGGCCCCAGGAAATGCGTTGCAAGCCCCTTTGGACCATCCAAAAGTGCCCCCAAAGGAAGGCTTTGGGTACAAGTGAACTCCCCAGGGGAGCCTTTACACAGCCCCACATGCAACTGGACCCTCCGGGATCGCTGTTCCTGAGCAAAACTAAACGTAGCCCTAGCCGTCATCGGAGACGACTGAAAAATCAGGCCCCAGGAAATGCGTTGCGAGCCCTTTTCGCCCATCCAAAAGTGCCCCCAAAGGAAGGCTTTGGGTACAAGTGAACTCCCCAGGGGAGCCTTTACGCAGCCCCACATGCAACTGGACTCTCCGGGTTCGATTTTTCAAACAACCCTAAACATAACCCTAGCCGGCATGGGAGAAGACTGAAAACCCGGGCCCCAGAAAACGCGTTGCAAGCCCCTTTGGACCATCCAAAAGTGTCACCAAAGGAAGGCTTTGGGTCCAAGTGAACTCCCCAGGGGAGCCTTTACGCAGCCCCACATGCAACTGGACCCTCCGGGTTCGATTTTTCCGAGCATTCCTAAACATAGCCCTAGCAATCATCGAAGACGAGTGAAAAATCAGGCCCCAGGAAATGCGTTACGAGCCCTTTTCTCCCATCCAAAAGTGTCACCAAAGGAAGGCTTTGGGTACAAGTGAACTCCCCAGGGGAGCCTTTATGCAGCCCCACATGCAACTGGACCCTCCGGGTTCGCTCTTTCCGAGCAACCCTAAACATAGCCCTAGCCGGCATGGGAGAAGACTGAAAACCCGGGCCCCAGAAAACGCGTTGCAAGCCCCTTTGGACCATCCAAAAGTGTCACCAAAGGAAGGCTTTGGGTACAAGTGAACTCCCCAGGGGAGCCTTTACGCAGCCCCACATGCAACTGTACCCTCCGGGTTCGATTTTTCCGAGCATTCCTAAACATAGCCCTAGCCGTCATCGAAGACGAGTGAAAAATCAGGCCCCAGGAAATGCGTTACGAGCCCTTTTCTCCCATCCAAAAGTGTCACCAAAGGAAGGCTTTGGGTACAAGTGAACTCCCCAGGGGAGCCTTTATGCAGCCCCACATGCAACTGGACCCTCCGGGTTCGCTCTTTCCGAGCAACCCTAAACATAACCCTAGCCGGCATGGGAGAAGACTGAAAACCCGGGCCCCAGAAAACGCGTTGCAAGCCCCTTTGGACCATCCAAAAGTGTCACCAAAGGAAGGCTTTGGGTACAAGTGAACTCCCCAGGGGAGCCTTTACGCGGCCCCACATGCAACTGGACCCTCCGGGTTCGCTGTTTCTGAGCATCCCTAAACATACCCCTAGCCGGCATCGAAGACAACTGAAAAATCAGGCCCTAGGAAATGCGTTGCAAGCCCCTTTGGACCATCCAAAAGTGCCCCCAAAGGAAGGCTTTGGGTACATCTGAAGTTCCCAGGGGAGCCTTTACGCAGCCCCATATGCAACTGGACCCTCCGGGTTCGCTGTTTCAGAGCAACACTAAATATATCACTAGCCGGCATGGGAGAAGACTGAAAACCCGGGCCCCAGAAAACGCGTTGCAAGCCCCTTTGGACCATCCAAAAGTGTCACCAAAGGAAGGCTTTGGGTACAAGTGAACTCCCCAGGGGAGCCTTTACGCGGCCCCACATGCAACTGGACCCTCCGGGTTCGCTGTTTCTGAGCATCCCTAAACATAGCCCTAGCCGGCATCGAAGACAACTGAAAAATCAGGCCCTAGGAAATGCGTTGCAAGCCCCTTTGGACCATCCAAAAGTGCCCCCAAAGGAAGGCTTTGGGTACATCTGAAGTTCCCAGGGGAGCCTTTACGCAGCCCCATATGCAACTGGACCCTCCGGGTTCGCTGTTTCAGAGCAACACTAAATATATCACTAGCCGGCATGGGAGAAGACTGAAAACCCGGGCCCCAGAAAACGCGTTGCAAGCCCCTTTGGACCATCCAAAAGTGTCACCAAAGGAAGGCTTTGGGTACAAGAGAACTCCCCAGGGGAGCCTTTACGCAGCCCCACATGCAACTGGACCCTCCGGGTTCGCTGTTCCTGAGCAAACCTAAACGTAGCCCTGGCCGTCATCGGAGACGACTTAAAAATCAGGCCCCAGGAAATGCGTTGCAAGCCCCTTTGGACCATCCAAAAGTGCCCCCAAAGGAAGGCTTTGGGTACAAGTGAACTCCCCAGGGGAGCCTTTACGCAGCCCCACATGCAACTGGACCCTCCGGGATCGCTGTTCCTGAGCAAACCTAAAAGTAGCCCTAGTCGTCATCGCAGACGAGTGAAAAATCAGGCCCCAGGAAATGCGTTGCGAGCCATTTTGGACCATCCAAAAGTGTCACCAAAAGAAGGCTTTGGGTACAAGTGAACTCCCCAGGGGAGCCTTTACGCAGGCCCACATGCAACTGGACCCTCCGGTTTCGCTGTTTCCGAGCATCCCTAAACATAGCCCTAGCCGGCATCGAAGACGACTGAAAAATCAGGCTCCAGGAAATGCGTTCCGAGCCCTTTTCGCCCATCCAAAAGTGCCCCCAAAGGAAGGCTTTGGGTACAAGTGAACTCCCCAGGGGAGCCTTTACGCAGCCCCACATGCAACTGGACCCTCCGGGTTCGATTTTTCCGAGCAACCCTAAATATATCCCTAGCCGGCATGGGAGAAGACTGAAAACCCGGGCCCCAGAAAATGTGTTGCAAGCCCCTTTGGACCATCCAAAAGTGTCACCAAAGAAAGGCTTTGGGTACAAGTGAACTCCCCAGGGGAGCCTTTATGCAGCCCCACATGCAACTGGACCCTCCGGGTTCGTTGTTTCCGAGCATCCCTAAACATAGCCCTAGCCGGAATGGATGATGACTGAAACATCAGGCCCAGGGAAATGCGTTACGAGCCCTTTTCTCCCATCCAAATGTGCCCCCAAAGGAAGGCTTTGGGTACAAGTGAACTCCCCAGGGGAGCCTTTATGCAGCCCCACATGCAACTGGACCCTCTGGGTTCGCTCTTTCCGAGCAACCCTAAACATAACCCTAGCCGGCATGGGAGAAGACTGAAAACCCGGGCCCCAGAAAACGCGTTGCAAGCCCCTTTGGACCATCCAAAAGTGTCACCAAAGGAAGGCTTTGGGTACAAGTGAACTCCCCAGGGGAGCCTTTACGCGGCCCCACATGCAACTGGACCCTCCGGGTTCGCTGTTTCTGAGCATCCCTAAACATAGCCCTAGCCGGCATCAAAGACAACTGAAAAATCAGGCCCTAGGAAATGCGTTGCAAGCCCCTTTGGACCATCCAAAAGTGCCCCCAAAGGAAGGCTTTGGGTACATCTGAAGTTCCCAGGGGAGCCTTTACGCAGCCCCATATGCAACTGGACCCTCCGGGTTCGCTGTTTCAGAGCAACACTAAATATATCACTAGCCGGCATGGGAGAAGACTGAAAACCCGGGCCACAGAAAATGCGTTGCAAGCCCCTTCGGACCATCCAAAAGTGCCCCCAAAGGAAGGCTTTGGGTAGAAGAGAACTCCCCAGGGGAGCCTTTACGCAGCCCCACATGCAACTGGACCCTTCGGGTTCGATTTTTCCGAGCAACCCTAAATATATCCCTAGCCGGCATGGGAGAAGACTGAAAACCCGGGCCCCAGAAAACGCGTTGCAAGCCCCTTTGGACCATCCAAAAGTGTCACCAAAGGAAGGCTTTGGGTACAAGAGAACTCCCCAGGGGAGCCTTTACGCAGCCCCACATGCAACTGGACCCTCCGGGTTCGCTGTTCCTGAGCAAACCTAAACGTAGCCCTGGCCGTCATCGGAGACGACTTAAAAATCAGGCCCCAGGAAATGCGTTGCAAGCCCCTTTGGACCATCCAAAAGTGCCCCCAAAGGAAGGCTTTGGGTACAAGTGAACTCCCCAGGGGAGCCTTTACGCAGCCCCACATGCAACTGGACCCTCCGGGATCGCTGTTCCTGAGCAAACCTAAACGTAGCCCTAGTCGTCATCGCAGACGAGTGAAAAATCAGGCCCCAGGAAATGCGTTGCGAGCCATTTTGGACCATCCAAAAGTGTCACCAAAAGAAGGCTTTGGGTACAAGTGAACTCCCCAGGGGAGCCTTTACGCAGCCCCACATGCAACTGGACCCTCCGGGATCGCTGTTCCTGAGCAAACCTAAAAGTAGCCCTAGTCGTCATCGACGATGACTGAAAAATCAGGCCCCAGGAAATGCGTTGCGAGCCCTTTTCGCCCATCCAATAGTGCCCCCAAAGGAAGGCTTTGGGTACAAGTGAACTCCCCAGGGGAGCCTTTACGCAGCCCCACATGCAACTGGACCCTCCGGGTTCGATTTTTCCGAGCAACCCTAAATATATCCCTAGCCGGCATGGGAGAAGACTGAAAACCCGGGCCCCAGAAAATGTGTTGCAAGCCCCTTTGGACCATCCAAAAGTGTCACCAAAGAAAGGCTTTGGGTACAAGTGAACTCCCCAGGGGAGCCTTTATGCAGCCCCACATGCAACTGGACCCTCCGGGTTCGTTGTTTCCGAGCATCCCTAAACATAGCCCTAGCCGGAATGGATGATGACTGAAACATCAGGCCCAGGGAAATGCGTTCCGAGCCCTTTTCTCCCATCCAAATGTGCCCCCAAAGGAAGGCTTTAAGTATAAGTGAACTCCCCAGGGGAGCCTTTACGCAGCCCCACATGCAACTGGTCCCTCCGGGTTCGCAGTTCCTGAGCAAACCTAAACGTAGCCCTAGCCGTCATCGGAGACGAGTGAAAAATCAGGCCCCAGGAAATGCGTTGCGAGCTCCTTTGGACCATCCAAAAGTGCCCCCAAAGGAAGGCTTTGGGTACAAGAGAACTCCCCAGGGGAGCCTTTACGCAGCCCCACATGCAACTGGACCTTCCGGGTTCGCAGTTCCTGAGCAAACCTAAACGTAGCAATAGCCGTCATCGGAGACGAGTGAAAAATCAGGCCCCAGGAAATGCGTTGCGAGCCCCTTTGGACCATCCAAAATTGCCCCCAAAGGAAGGCTTTGGGTACATCTGAAGTTCCGAGGGGAGCCTTTACGCAGCCCCACATGCAACTGGACCCTACGGGTTCGCTGTTTCCGAGCATCCCTAAACATAGCCCTAGCCGGCATAGAAGACGACTGAAAAATCAGGCCCCAGGAAATGCGTTCTGAGCCCTTTTCGCCCATCCAAAAGTGCCCCCAAAGGAAGGCTTTGGGTACAAGAGAACTCCCCAGGGGAGCCTTTACGCAGCCCCACATGCAACTGGACCCTCCGGGTTCGATTTTTCCGAGCAAACCTAAATATGTCACTAGCCGGCATGGGAGAAGACTGAAAACCCGGGCCCCAGAAAACGCGTTGCATGCCTCTTTGGACCATCCAAAAGTGTAACCAAAGGAAGGCTTTGGGTACAAGTGAACTCCCCAGGGGAGCATTTATGCAGCCCCACATTCAACTGGACCCTCCGGGTTCGCTGTTTCCGAGCATCCCTAAACATAGCCCTAGCCGGCATCGAAGACGACTGAAAAATCAGGCCCCAGGAAATGCGTTGCGAGCCCTTTTCGCCCATCCAAAAGTGCCCCCAAAGGAAGGCTTTGGGTACAAGTGAACTCCCCAGGGGAGCCTTTACGCAGCCCCACATGCAACTGGACCCTCCGGGTTCGCTGTTCCTCAGCAAACCTAAACGTAGCCCTAGCCGTCATCGGAGACGAGTGAAAAATCAGGCCCCAGGAAATGTGTTGCGAGCCCCTTTGGAGCATCCAAAAGTGCCCCCAAAGGAAGGCTTTGGGTACAAGTGATCTCCCCAGGGGAGCCTTTACGCAGCCCCACATGCAACTGGACCCTCCGGGTTCGCTGTTTCTGAGCAAGCCGAAACATCGCCCATGGGAGACCGAACCCTAACCCTAACCCGAACCCTGGATCTAACCCTAACCTCACAGCCACAGCGTACCTGCTGCAATGCCTCTCTCGTCCCAGCTCCAGTTCTTCAGCTGCTCACCAGCTCTAACAGAGATTCTTCGCTCACAGCGCCACGGCAAACTCTGCCCGGGCCACACAACACACTGCACAAGCTACATTGCTTAAGACACACAAAAGCTGGAACGTTCCAGCCCAACAATTAGTCACGTCGCACAGCAAGGATGCCGCGTATTCCTAGAAACCAAACTTTCCAGTCCTGAGCAGCTCCCCACCTCCTCCTGCCACCCACGCTCAGCACACACACTATGCTAAATAGAGCTCTATTAAGCGAATTCCAAGCACTTAAAATCCAGAAATCCATAGACTTTGACCCACCTAAAGAACCCTGCAACTGACTGAAGGAAACACAAAGCACTTACCCCAAAGAGCAGCCCAGGCAGAAGGAGCTCTCTGGTGGCATGCCTGGGGCTCATATACCTTTTGCCCCCGCCCCCAGCACCCAAACCCAATCACCTGGGAAAGGGGAGGGGCAAAGCACAGGACATCAGAAAGAGGAGCAGCAGCTGTGCTTTATTTACTTATTTTTAAGGCTTAGCTCAACAGCACGCAGAGTGCAGGCAGGAGACCTGGGGTGTTTCTAGAAGCAAAAATCCCCTTTTGCTTTTGCTGCAGCTTTGAATATTGAACTGACAATATCACCAAGCTAGTAACTGAAACTTTCTCAACTGGAATTAGTTTCAGCAGGCTCATCCACAGAATCACAGAATCACAGAATTTCTAGGTTAGAAGAGACCTCAAGATTATCGAGTCCAACCTCTGACCTAACACTAACAGTCCCCACTAAACCATATCCCTAAGCTCTACATCTAAACGTCTTTTGAAGACTTCCAGGGATGGTGACTCCACCACTTCCCTGGGCAGCCCGTTCCAGTGCCTAACAACCCTTTCGGTAAAGAAATTCTTCCTAACGTCTAACCTAAAACTCCCGTGGCACAATTTTAGCCCATTCCCCCCCGTCCTGTCACCAGGCATGTGGGAGAACAGACCAACCCCCACCTCGCTACAGCCTCCTTTAAGGTATCTGTAGAGAGCAATAAGGTCACCCCTGAGCCTCCTCTTCTCCAGGCTGAACAAGCCCAGCTCTCTCAGCCGATCCTTGTAGGACTTGTTCTCCAGGCCCCTCACCAGCTTCGTCGCCCTTCTTTGGACCCGCTCAAGCACCTCGATATCTTTCTTGTAGCGAAGGGCCCAAAACTGAACACAGTACTCGAGGTGCGGCCTCACCAGAGCCGAGTACAGGGGGACAATCACCTCCCTAGCCCTGCTGGTCACACTGTTTCTGATACAAGCCAGGATGCCGTTGGCCTTCTTGGCCACCTGAGCACACTGCTGGCTCATATTCAGCCGACTGTCCACCATCACTCCCAGGTCCTTCTCTGCCTGGCAGCTCTCCAACCACTCCTCTCTGTATGACCATCCCCAGCTGTCCGTATGTCCGTCCCCATCGGAACGCATTTCCTGGGGCCTGATTTTTCATTCGTCTCCGATGACAGCTAGGGCTACGTTTAGGTTTGCTCAGGAACAGCGAACCCGGAGGGTGCAGTTGCATGTGGGGCTGCGTAAAGGCTCCCCCGGGGAGTTCACTTGTACCCAAAGCCTTCCCAGCCCCTTTCGCCCATCAAAAACCAACGCAAAGGCACCGAGAGGAAGGTTCTAGAAACTTTATTTTGTTCTGGGGGGGTCGGGGTCTGGTGAGGGGCAGGGGCTCTGGGGGGCTCTGAGGTTGGGGGGGGGTCCTGGCGGGGTCACGGGGCGGCGTCAGGGGGGCAGTCGATGAAGTCAGCCAGCATGGAGGCCGTGGGGTCGGGGGCCTGGGGGCACAGCGGGGTCAGCGCCTGACCCCCGACCCCTGACCCCACCCCATCCCACCCCCCACCACCCCCTTCTCACCCCAAGTGCCCCAAAACCACCCCATCTTGCCCCAAACCACCTCAATCACACCCAAAACTGTCCCAAACCCGCTCGATCTTGCCCCAAACCACCCCAGTTCCACACAAACTGCCCCAAAACCCCCCAATCTTGCCCCAAACCCCCCCACACTCACCTCTCCCTTGCCCGGGGGGGGCGGGGGCTCTTCCTCCTCCTCCTCCTCCTCTCCCTGCAGCTGGGGGGGGGTCCGGGGGGGGTGCGGGGGGGGGTTCGGGGCTGCCCCCTTCCCCCTTGGGCCCCTCGGGGGGGCGGCTCCGGAGGGCGAGGGGGGGGGCGCAGCTTCCAGGGCTGGGGGGGGACCCTCGGGGGGGGCGGGGGGGGCTGGGGGCTACCCGTGGGGAGCTGCCCTTCCTCCCCCCCATCATCTCCTCCTCCTCCTCCTGATTCGCTGGGGGCTGCTGGGCCCCCCCCTTCCTCCTCCTCCTCCTGGCAGGGGGGGGGCTGGCCTTCATTCACCTCCATCAGCAGGGCGCCTGTCTCCTCTTCCTCCTCCTCCTCCTCCTCCTCCTCCTCCGGCAGCGTCACCGCGGGGGGGGGCCGTGGGGGGGGGCGCTTTCCTCAGCCCCGCTGCCTTCCTCCTCCTCCTCTTCCTCCTCCTCGTCCTCCTCCTCCGAGAGGCCTTCCTCCTCCTCGAACTCCTCCTCCTCCTCCTCCTCCTCGAAGTCCTCCTCGCCCAGCTCTTCCTCCAGCTCGTCCTCCTCCTCCTCCTCCTCGAAGAACTCTTCCTCCTCTTAGGAACCCCGAAGAACTCTTCCTCCTCTTAGGAACCCCGAACCCGAACCCTAACCCCCTAACCATAGCCCTAAGCCCTAACCCTAACCCTAATGAACCCTAAGCCTAACCCTATCCCTAACCCTAACGCTAACCTTAACCCTAACCCTAATGAACCCTAAGCCTAACCCTATCCCTAACCCTAACCCCCTGGCAACCGCACCCCGCACACTTGGTTCCCCCCTCATTTTGGTTCCCCCCCCCCCACGGTGCGCCCCGCAAATGCGTTCACCCGGACACCGCACCCCACACACTTGGTTCCCCCCTCATTTTGGTTCCCCCGCGCCGGTGCGCCCCACAAATGCGTCCCCCTGGCAACCGCACCCCGCACACTTGGTCCCCCCTCATTTTGGTTCCCCCTACCGGTGCGCCCCGCAAATGCGTCCCCCCGGCAACCGCACCCCACACACTTGGTTCCCCCCTCATTTTGGTTCCCCCATGGTGTGCCACGGAAATGCATCCCCCCGGCAACCGCACCCCGCACACTTGGTTCCCCCCTCATTTTGGTTCCCTTTCCCCCCATCCCTTGGGGTCCCCCCAAGCCCCATGGACCCCCCCCCCGTGAGCCCCGCAAATGCCGCTGACCCGCTAAAATGTTTCCGGGCTGCGCCGCACTTAAATGTGTCCGGGTGGTGCTGTGCTAAAATGTGTCCAGGCGGCGCCGAACCCGAACCCTTACCCGAACCACCACCCGAACCCGAACCCGGACCCTAACCCGAACCCGGACCCTAACCCTAACCCTAACCCGAACCCTAACAGTAACCCAAACAAGAACTTGAACACGAACCCGAAACCAAACACAAACGCGAACCCAAACCCTAACCCGAACCTGAACACAAACCCGAACCAAAACCCTAAGCCGAACCCGAAACCTAAGCCAAACCCGAACCCTAACCCAAACCCTAACCGAAACCCTAACTCGAACCCAAACCCGAAACCTAACCCAAACCCAAACCCTAACCCTAACCCTAACGCTAACCCTAACGCTAACCCCTAACCCTAACAACCCTCACCCTCACCCTCAACCTCACCCTCAACCACACCCTCACCCTAATGCACCTTGACACTCCGTGTATGCTACTTCACATTAAGATTAAAAATAGGCCTAGCCGGCATGGGAGAAGACTAAAAAACCGGGCCCCAGAAAACGCGTTGCGAGCCCCTTTTCGTCCATCCAAAAGTGCCCCCAAAGGAAGGCTTTGGGTACAAGTGAACTCCCCAGGGGAGCCTTTACGCAGCCCCACATGCAACTGGACCCTCCGGGTTCGCTGTTCAAGAGCAAACCTAAACATATCCCTAGCCGGCATCGAAGACGAATGAAAAATCAGGCCCCAGGAAATACGTTTCAAGCCCCATTCACCCATCCAAAAGTGCCCCCAAAGGAAGGCTTTGGGTACAAGTGAACTCCCCAGGGGAGCCTTTACGCAGCCCCACATGCAACTGGACCCTCCGGGTTCGCTGTTTCCGAGCATCCCTAAACATAGCCCTAGCCGGCATCGAAGACGAACGAAAAATCAGGCCCCAAGAAATACGTTTCAAGCCCCATTCACCCATCCAAAAGTGCCCCCAAAGGAAGGCTTTGGGTACAAGTGAACTCCCCAGGGGAGCCTTTACGCAGCCCCACATGCAACTGCACCCTCCGGGTTCGCTGTTCCTGAGCAAACCTAAACGTAACCCTAGCCGTCATCGGAGACGAGTGAAAACTCAGGCCCCAGGAAATGCGTTGCGAGCCCCTTTGGACCATCCAAAAGTGCCCTCAAAGGAAGGCTTTGGGTACAAGAGAACTCCCCAGGGGAGCCTTTACGCAGCCCCACATGCAACTGCACCCTCCGGGTTCGCTGTTCCTGAGCAAACCTAAACGTAACCCTAGCCGGCATCGAAGACGAATGAAAAATCAGGCCCCAGGAAACACGTTGCAAGCCCCTTTGGACCATCCCAAAGTGTCACCAAATGAAGGCTTTGGGTACAAGAGAACTCCCCAGGGGAGCCTTTACGCAGCCCCACATGCAACTGGATCCTCGGCGTTCGCTGTTTCCGAGCATCCCTAAACATAGCCTTGGCCGGCATCGAAGACGACTGAAAAATCAGGCCCCAGGAAATGCGTTCCGAGCCCTTTTCGCCCATCCAAAAGTGCCCCCAAAGGAAGGCTTTGGGTACAAGTGAACTCCCCAGGGGAGCCTTTACGCAGCCCCACATGCAACTGGACCCTGCGGTTTCGCTGTTTCCGAGCATCCCTAAACATAGCCCTAGCCGGCATCGAAGACGACTGAAAAATCAGGCCCCAGGAAATGCGTTGCGAGCCCTTTTCGCCCATCCAAAAGTGCCCCCAAAGGAAGGCTTTGGGTACAAGTGAACTCCCCAGGGGAGCCTTTACGCAGCCCCACATGCCACTGGACCATCCGCGTTCGCTGTTTCCGAGCATCCCTAAACATAGCCCTAGCCGGCAGCGATGACAACTGAAAAATCAGGCCCCAGGAAATGCGTTGCGAGCCCTTTTCGCCATCCAAAAGTGCCCCCAAAGGAAGGCTTTGGGTACAAGTGAACTCCCCAGGGGAGCCTTTACGCAGCCCCACATGCAGCTGGACCCTCCGGGTTCGCTGTTTCTGAGCATCCCTAAATATAGCCCTAGCCGGCTCGAAGACGACTGAAAAATCAGGACCCAGGAAATGCGTTGCAAGCCCTTTTCGCCCATCCAAAAGTGCCCGCAAAGGAAGGCTTTGGGTACAATGAACTCCTCAGGGGAGCCTTTACGCAGCCCGACATGCAACTGGACCCTCCGGGTTCGCTGTTTCCGAGCATCCCTAAACATAGTCCTAGCCGGAATGGATGATGACTGAAAAATCAGGCCCCGGGAAATGCGTTACGAGCCCTTTTCGCCCATCCAAATGTGCCCCCAAAGGAAGGCTTTGGGTACAAGTGAACTCCCCAGGGGAGCCTTTACGCAGCCCCACATGCAACTGGACCCTCCGGGTTCGCTGTTTCCGAGCATCCCTAAACATAACCCTAGCCGGCATGGGAGAAGTCTGAAAACCCGGGCCCCAGAAAACGCGTTGCATGCCTCTTTGGACCATCCAAAAGTGTCACCAAAGGAAGGCTTTGTGTACAAGTGAAGTCCCCAGGGGAGCATTTATGCAGCCCCACATGCAACTGGACCCTCCAGGTTCGCTGTTTCCGAGCATCCCTAAAAATAGCCCTAGCCGGCATCGAAGACGACTGAAAAATCAGGCCCCGGGAAATGCGTTACGAGCCCTTTTCGCCCATCTAAAAGTGCCCCCAAAGGAAGGCTTTGGGTACAAGAGAACTCCCCAGGGGAGACTTTACGCAGCCCCACATGCAACTGGACCCTTCGGGTTCGATTTTTCCGAGCAACCCTAAATATATCCCTAGCCGGCATGGGAGAAGACTGAAAACCCGGGCCCAAGAAAACGCGTTGCAAGCCCCTTTGGACCATCAAAAAGTGTCACCAAAGGAAGGCTTTGGGTACAAGTGAACTCCCCAGGGGAGCCTTTACGCAGCCCCACATGCAACTGCACCCTCCGGGTTCGCTGTTCATGAGCAAACCTAAACGTAGCCCTAGCCGTCATCGGAGACGAGTGAAAAATCAGGCCCCAGGAAATGCGTTGCGAGCCCCTTTGGACCATCCAAAAGTGTCACCAAAGGAAGGCTTTGGGTACAAGTGAACTCCACAGGGGAGCCTTTACGCAGCCCCACATGCAACTGGACCCTCCGGGTTCGCTGTTTCCGAGCATCCCTAAACATAGCCCTAGCCGGCATCGAAGACGACTGAAAAATCAGGCCCCAGGAAATGCGTTGCGAGGCCTTTTCGCCCATCCAAATGTGCCCCCAAAGGAAGGCTTTGGGTACAAGTGAACTCCCCAGGGGAGCCTTTACGCAGCCCCACATGCAACTGGACCCTCCGGGTTCGCTGTTTCCGAGCATCCCTAAACATAACCCTAGCCGGCATCGAAGACGACTGAAAAACCCGGGCCCCAGAAAACGCGTTGCAAGCCCCTTTGGACCATCCAAAAGTGTCACCAAAGGAAGGCTTTGTGTACAAGTGAAATCCCCAGGGGAGCATTTATGCAGCCCCACATGCAACTGGACCCTCCGGGTTTGATTTTTCCGAGCAAACCTAAATATATCACTAGCCGGCATGGGAGAAGTCTGAAAACCCGGGCTCCAGAAAACGCGTTGCATGCCTCTTTGGACCATCCAAAAGTGTCACCAAAGGAAGGCTTTGGGTACAAGTGAACTCCCCAGGGGAGCATTTATGCAGCCCCACATGCAACTGGACCCTCCGGGTTCGCTGTTTCCGAGCATCCCTAAAAATAGCCCTAGCCGGCATCGAAGACGACTGAAAAATCAGGCCCCGGGAAATGCGTTACGAGCCCTTTTCGCCCATCTAAAAGTGCCCCCAAAGGAAGGCTTTGGGTACAAGAGAACTCCCCAGGGGAGACTTTACGCAGCCCCACATGCAACTGGACCCTTCGGGTTCGATTTTTCCGAGCAACCCTAAATATATCCCTAGCCGGCATGGGAGAAGACTGAAAACCCGGGCCCCAGAAAACGCGTTGCAAGCCCCTTTGGACCATCCAAAAGTGTCACCAAAGGAAGGCTTTGGGTACAAGTGAACTCCCCAGGGGAGCCTTTACGCAGCCCCACATGCAACTGGACCGTCCGGGTTCGCTGTTTCCGAGCATCCCTAAACATAGCCCTAGCCGGCATCGAAGACGACTGAAAAATCAGGCCCCAGGAAATGCGTTGCGAGCCCTTTTCGCCCATCCAAAAGTGCCCCCAAAGAAGGCTTTGGGTACAAGAGAACTCCCCAGGGGAGCCTTTACGCAGCCCCACATGCCACTAGACCCTCCGCGTTCGCTGTTTCCGAGCATCGCTAAAAATAGCCCTAGCCGGCATCGAAGACGACTGAAAAACCCGGGCCCCAGAAAACGCGTTGCAAGCCCCTTTGGACCATCCAAAAGTGTCACCAAAGGAAGGCTTTGTGTACAAGTGAAGTCCCCAGGGGAGCATTTATGCAGCCCCACATGCAACTGGACCCTCCGGGTTCGATTTTTCCGAGCAACCCTAAATATATCACTAGCCGGCATGGGAGAAGTCTGAAAACCCGGGCCCCAGAAAACGCGTTGCATGCCTCTTTGGACCATCCAAAAGTGTCACCAAAGGAAGGCTTTGGGTACAAGTGAACTCCCCAGGGGAGCCTTTACGCAGCCCCACATGCAACTGGACCCTCCGGGTTCGCTGTTTCCGAGCATCCCTAAACATAGCCCTAGCCGGCATTGAAGACGAATGAAAAATCAGGCCACAGGAAATGCGTTGCGAGCCCTTTTCGCCCATCCAAAAGTGCCCCCAAAGGAAGGCTTTGGGTACAAGAGAACTCCCCAGGGGAGACTTTACGCAGCCCCACATGCAACTGGACCCTTCGGGTTCGATTTTTCCGAGCATCCCTAAATATATCCCTAGCCGGCATGGGAGAAGACTGAAAACCCGGGCCCCAGAAAACACGTTGCAAGCCCCTTTGGACCATCCAAAAGTGTCACCAAAGAAAGGCTTTGGGTACAAGTGAACTCCCCAGGGGAGCCTTTATGCAGCCCCACATGCAACTGGACCCTCCGGGTTCGTTGTTTCCGAGCATCCCTAAACATAGCCCTAGCCGGAATGGATGATGACTGAAACATCAGGCCCAGGGAAATGCGTTACGAGCCCTTTTCTCCCATCCAAATGTGCCCCCAAAGGAAGGCTTTGGGTACAAGTGAACTCCCCAGGGGAGCCTTTATGCAGCCCCACATGCAACTGGACCCTCCGGGTTCGCTCTTTCCGAGCAACCCTAAACATAACCCTAGCCGGCATGGGAGAAGACTGAAAACCCGGGCCCCAGAAAACGCGTTGCAAGCCCCTTTGGACCATCCAAAAGTGTCACCAAAGGAAGGCTTTGGGTACAAGTGAACTCCCCAGGGGAGCCTTTACGCGGCCCCACATGCAACTGGACCCTCCGGGTTCGCTGTTTCTGAGCATCCCTAAACATAGCCCTAGCCGGCATCAAAGACAACTGAAAAATCAGGCCCTAGGAAATGCGTTGCAAGCCCCTTTGGACCATCCAAAAGTGCCCCCAAAGGAAGGCTTTGGGTACATCTGAAGTTCCCAGGGGAGCCTTTACGCAGCCCCATATGCAACTGGACCCTCCGGGTTCGCTGTTTCAGAGCAACACTAAATATATCACTAGCCGGCATGGGAGAAGACTGAAAACCCGGGCCACAGAAAATGCGTTGCAAGCCCCTTCGGACCATCCAAAAGTGCCCCCAAAGGAAGGCTTTGGGTAGAAGAGAACTCCCCAGGGGAGCCTTTACGCAGCCCCACATGCAACTGGACCCTTCGGGTTCGATTTTTCCGAGCAACCCTAAATATATCCCTAGCCGGCATGGGAGAAGACTGAAAACCCGGGCCCCAGAAAACGCGTTGCAAGCCCCTTTGGACCATCCAAAAGTGTCACCAAAGGAAGGCTTTGGGTACAAGAGAACTCCCCAGGGGAGCCTTTACGCAGCCCCACATGCAACTGGACCCTCCGGGTTCGCTGTTCCTGAGCAAACCTAAACGTAGCCCTGGCCGTCATCGGAGACGACTTAAAAATCAGGCCCCAGGAAATGCGTTGCAAGCCCCTTTGGACCATCCAAAAGTGCCCCCAAAGGAAGGCTTTGGGTACAAGTGAACTCCCCAGGGGAGCCTTTACGCAGCCCCACATGCAACTGGACCCTCCGGGATCGCTGTTCCTGAGCAAACCTAAACGTAGCCCTAGTCGTCATCGCAGACGAGTGAAAAATCAGGCCCCAGGAAATGCGTTGCGAGCCATTTTGGACCATCCAAAAGTGTCACCAAAAGAAGGCTTTGGGTACAAGTGAACTCCCCAGGGGAGCCTTTAAGCAGCCCCACATGCAACTGGACCCTCCGGGATCGCTGTTCCTGAGCAAACCTAAAAGTAGCCCTAGTCGTCATCGACGATGACTGAAAAATCAGGCCCCAGGAAATGCGTTGCGAGCCCTTTTCGCCCATCCAATAGTGCCCCCAAAGGAAGGCTTTGGGTACAAGTGAACTCCCCAGGGGAGCCTTTACGCAGCCCCACATGCAACTGGACCCTCCGGGTTCGATTTTTCCGAGCAACCCTAAATATATCCCTAGCCGGCATGGGAGAAGACTGAAAACCCGGGCCCCAGAAAATGTGTTGCAAGCCCCTTTGGACCATCCAAAAGTGTCACCAAAGGAAGGCTTTGGGTACAAGTGAACTCCCCAGGGGAGCCTTTATGCAGCCCCACATGCAACTGGACCCTCCGGGTTCGTTGTTTCCGAGCATCCCTAAACATAGCCCTAGCCGGAATGGATGATGACTGAAACATCAGGCCCAGGGAAATGCGTTACGAGCCCTTTTCTCCCATCCAAATGTGCCCCCAAAGGAAGGCTTTAAGTATAAGTGAACTCCCCAGGGGAGCCTTTACGCAGCCCCACATGCAACTGGTCCCTCCGGGTTCGCAGTTCCTGAGCAAACCTAAACGTAGCCCTAGCCGTCATCGGAGACGAGTGAAAAATCAGGCCCCAGGAAATGCGTTGCGAGCTCCTTTGGACCATCCAAAAGTGCCCCCAAAGGAAGGCTTTGGGTACAAGAGAACTCCCCAGGGGAGCCTTTACGCAGCCCCACATGCAACTGGACCTTCCGGGTTCGCAGTTCCTGAGCAAACCTAAACGTAGCAATAGCCGTCATCGGAGACGAGTGAAAAATCAGGCCCCAGGAAATGCGTTGCGAGCCCCTTTGGACCATCCAAAATTGCCCCCAAAGGAAGGCTTTGGGTACATCTGAAGTTCCGAGGGGAGCCTTTACGCAGCCCCACATGCAACTGGACCCTACGGGTTCGCTGTTTCCGAGCATCCCTAAACATAGCCCTAGCCGGCATAGAAGACGACTGAAAAATCAGGCCCCAGGAAATGCGTTCTGAGCCCTTTTCGCCCATCCAAAAGTGCCCCCAAAGGAAGGCTTTGGGTACAAGAGAACTCCCCAGGGGAGCCTTTACGCAGCCCCACATGCAACTGGACCCTCCGGGTTCGATTTTTCCGAGCAAACCTAAATATGTCACTAGCCGGCATGGGAGAAGACTGAAAACCCGGGCCCCAGAAAACGCGTTGCATGCCTCTTTGGACCATCCAAAAGTGCCCCCAAAGGAAGGCTTTGGGTACAAGTGAACTCCCCAGGGGAGCATTTATGCAGCCCCACATTCAACTGGACCCTCCGGGTTCGCTGTTTCCGAGCATCCCTAAACATAGCCCTAGCCGGCATCGAAGACGACTGAAAAATCAGGCCCCAGGAAATGCGTTGCGAGCCCTTTTCGCCCATCCAAAAGTGCCCCCAAAGGAAGGCTTTGGGTACAAGTGAACTCCCCAGGGGAGCCTTTACGCAGCCCCACATGCAACTGGACCCTCCGGGTTCGCTGTTCCTCAGCAAACCTAAACGTAGCCCTAGCCGTCATCGGAGACGAGTGAAAAATCAGGCCCCAGGAAATGTGTTGCGAGCCCCTTTGGAGCATCCAAAAGTGCCCCCAAAGGAAGGCTTTGGGTACAAGTGATCTCCCCAGGGGAGCCTTTACGCAGCCCCACATGCAACTGGACCCTCCGGGTTCGCTGTTTCTGAGCAAGCCGAAACATCGCCCATGGGAGACCGAACCCTAACCCTAACCCGAACCCTGGATCTAACCCTAACCTCACAGCCACAGCGTACCTGCTGCAATGCCTCTCTCGTCCCAGCTCCAGTTCTTCAGCTGCTCACCAGCTCTAACAGAGATTCTTCGCTCACAGCGCCACGGCAAACTCTGCCCGGGCCACACAACACACTGCACAAGCTACATTGCTTAAGACACACAAAAGCTGGAACGTTCCAGCCCAACAATTAGTCACGTCGCACAGCAAGGATGCCGCGTATTCCTAGAAACCAAACTTTCCAGTCCTGAGCAGCTCCCCACCTCCTCCTGCCACCCACGCTCAGCACACACACTATGCTAAATAGAGCTCTATTAAGCGAATTCCAAGCACTTAAAATCCAGAAATCCATAGACTTTGACCCACCTAAAGAACCCTGCAACTGACTGAAGGAAACACAAAGCACTTACCCCAAAGAGCAGCCCAGGCAGAAGGAGCTCTCTGGTGGCATGCCTGGGGCTCATATACCTTTTGCCCCCGCCCCCAGCACCCAAACCCAATCACCTGGGAAAGGGGAGGGGCAAAGCACAGGACATCAGAAAGAGGAGCAGCAGCTGTGCTTTATTTACTTATTTTTAAGGCTTAGCTCAACAGCACGCAGAGTGCAGGCAGGAGACCTGGGGTGTTTCTAGAAGCAAAAATCCCCTTTTGCTTTTGCTGCAGCTTTGAATATTGAACTGACAATATCACCAAGCTAGTAACTGAAACTTTCTCAACTGGAATTAGTTTCAGCAGGCTCATCCACAGAATCACAGAATCACAGAATTTCTAGGTTAGAAGAGACCTCAAGATTATCGAGTCCAACCTCTGACCTAACACTAACAGTCCCCACTAAACCATATCCCTAAGCTCTACATCTAAACGTCTTTTGAAGACTTCCAGGGATGGTGACTCCACCACTTCCCTGGGCAGCCCGTTCCAGTGCCTAACAACCCTTTCGGTAAAGAAATTCTTCCTAACGTCTAACCTAAAACTCCCGTGGCACAATTTTAGCCCATTCCCCCCCGTCCTGTCACCAGGCATGTGGGAGAACAGACCAACCCCCACCTCGCTACAGCCTCCTTTAAGGTATCTGTAGAGAGCAATAAGGTCACCCCTGAGCCTCCTCTTCTCCAGGCTGAACAAGCCCAGCTCTCTCAGCCGATCCTTGTAGGACTTGTTCTCCAGGCCCCTCACCAGCTTCGTCGCCCTTCTTTGGACCCGCTCAAGCACCTCGATATCTTTCTTGTAGCGAAGGGCCCAAAACTGAACACAGTACTCGAGGTGCGGCCTCACCAGAGCCGAGTACAGGGGGACAATCACCTCCCTAGCCCTGCTGGTCACACTGTTTCTGATACAAGCCAGGATGCCGTTGGCCTTCTTGGCCACCTGAGCACACTGCTGGCTCATATTCAGCCGACTGTCCACCATCACTCCCAGGTCCTTCTCTGCCTGGCAGCTCTCCAACCACTCCTCTCTGTATGACCATCCCCAGCTGTCCGTATGTCCGTCCCCATCGGAACGCATTTCCTGGGGCCTGATTTTTCATTCGTCTCCGATGACAGCTAGGGCTACGTTTAGGTTTGCTCAGGAACAGCGAACCCGGAGGGTGCAGTTGCATGTGGGGCTGCGTAAAGGCTCCCCCGGGGAGTTCACTTGTACCCAAAGCCTTCCCAGCCCCTTTCGCCCATCAAAAACCAACGCAAAGGCACCGAGAGGAAGGTTCTAGAAACTTTATTTTGTTCTGGGGGGGTCGGGGTCTGGTGAGGGGCAGGGGAGGGGCTCTGGGGGGCTCTGAGGTTGGGGGGGGGTCCTGGCGGGGTCACGGGGCGGCGTCAGGGGGGCAGTCGATGAAGTCAGCCAGCATGGAGGCCGTGGGGTCGGGGGCCTGGGGGCACAGCGGGGTCAGCGCCTGACCCCCGACCCCTGACCCCACCCCATCCCACCCCCACCACCCCCTTCTCACCCCAAGTGCCCCAAAACCACCCCATCTTGCCCCAAACCACCTCAATCACACCCAAAACTGTCCCAAACCCGCTCGATCTTGCCCCAAACCACCCCAGTTCCACACAAACTGCCCCAAAACCCCCCAATCTTGCCCCAAACCCCCCCACACTCACCTCTCCCTTGCCCGGGGGGGGCGGGGGCTCTTCCTCCTCCTCCTCCTCCTCTCCCTGCAGCTGGGGGGGGTCCGGGGGGGGTGCGGGGGGGGGTTCGGGGCTGCCCCCTTCCCCCTTGGGCCCCTCGGGGGGGCGGCTCCGGAGGGCGAGGGGGGGGCGCAGCTTCCAGGGCTGGGGGGGGACCCTCGGGGGGGGCGGGGGGGGCTGGGGGCTACCCGTGGGGAGCTGCCCTTCCTCCCCCCCATCATCTCCTCCTCCTCCTCCTGATTCGCTGGGGGCTGCTGGGCCCCCCCCTTCCTCCTCCTCCTCCTGGCAGGGGGGGGGCTGGCCTTCATTCACCTCCATCAGCAGGGCGCCTGTCTCCTCTTCCTCCTCCTCCTCCTCCTCCTCCTCCTCCGGCAGCGTCACCGCGGGGGGGGCCGTGGGGGGGGCGCTTTCCTCAGCCCCGCTGCCTTCCTCCTCCTCCTCTTCCTCCTCCTCGTCCTCCTCCTCCGAGAGGCCTTCCTCCTCCTCGAACTCCTCCTCCTCCTCCTCCTCCTCGAAGTCCTCCTCGCCCAGCTCTTCCTCCAGCTCGTCCTCCTCCTCCTCCTCCTCGAAGAACTCTTCCTCCTCTTAGGAACCCCGAAGAACTCTTCCTCCTCTTAGGAACCCCGAACCCGAACCCTAACCCCCTAACCATAGCCCTAAGCCCTAACCCTAACCCTAATGAACCCTAAGCCTAACCCTATCCCTAACCCTAACGCTAACCTTAACCCTAACCCTAATGAACCCTAAGCCTAACCCTATCCCTAACCCTAACCCCCTGGCAACCGCACCCCGCACACTTGGTTCCCCCCTCATTTTGGTTCCCCCCCCCCCCACGGTGCGCCCCGCAAATGCGTTCACCCGGACACCGCACCCCACACACTTGGTTCCCCCCTCATTTTGGTTCCCCCGCGCCGGTGCGCCCCACAAATGCGTCCCCCTGGCAACCGCACCCCGCACACTTGGTCCCCCCTCATTTTGGTTCCCCCTACCGGTGCGCCCCGCAAATGCGTCCCCCCAGCAACCGCACCCCACACACTTGGTTCCCCCCTCATTTTGGTTCCCCCATGGTGTGCCACGGAAATGCATCCCCCCGGCAACCGCACCCCGCACACTTGGTTCCCCCCTCATTTTGGTTCCCTTTCCCCCCATCCCTTGGGGTCCCCCCAAGCCCCATGGACCCCCCCCCCGTGAGCCCCGCAAATGCCGCTGACCCGCTAAAATGTTTCCGGGCTGCGCCGCACTTAAATGTGTCCGGGTGGTGCTGTGCTAAAATGTGTCCAGGCGGCGCCGAACCCGAACCCTTACCCGAACCACCACCCGAACCCGAACCCGGACCCTAACCCGAACCCGGACCCTAACCCTAACCCTAACCCGAACCCTAACAGTAACCCAAACAAGAACTTGAACACGAACCCGAAACCAAACACAAACGCGAACCCAAACCCTAACCCGAACCTGAACACAAACCCGAACCAAAACCCTAAGCCGAACCCGAAACCTAAGCCAAACCCGAACCCTAACCCAAACCCTAACCGAAACCCTAACTCGAACCCAAACCCGAAACCTAACCCAAACCCAAACCCTAACCCTAACCCTAACGCTAACCCTAACGCAAACCCCTAACCCTAACAACCCTCACCCTCACCCTCAACCTCACCCTCAACCACACCCTCACCCTAATGCACCTTGACACTCCGTGTATGCTACTTCACATTAAGATTAAAAATAGGCCTAGCCGGCATGGGAGAAGACTAAAAAACCGGGCCCCAGAAAACGCGTTGCGAGCCCCTTTTCGTCCATCCAAAAGTGCCCCCAAAGGAAGGCTTTGGGTACAAGTGAACTCCCCAGGGGAGCCTTTACGCAGCCCCACATGCAACTGGACCCTCCGGGTTCGCTGTTCAAGAGCAAACCTAAACATATCCCTAGCCGGCATCGAAGACGAATGAAAAATCAGGCCCCAGGAAATACGTTTCAAGCCCCATTCACCCATCCAAAAGTGCCCCCAAAGGAAGGCTTTGGGTACAAGTGAACTCCCCAGGGGAGCCTTTACGCAGCCCCACATGCAACTGGACCCTCCGGGTTCGCTGTTTCCGAGCATCCCTAAACATAGCCCTAGCCGGCATCGAAGACGAATGAAAAATCAGGCCCCAGGAAATACGTTTCAAGCCCCATTCACCCATCCAAAAGTGCCCCCAAAGGAAGGCTTTGGGTACAAGTGAACTCCCCAGGGGAGCCTTTACGCAGCCCCACATGCAACTGCACCCTCCGGGTTCGCTGTTCCTGAGCAAACCTAAACGTAACCCTAGCCGTCATCGGAGACGAGTGAAAACTCAGGCCCCAGGAAATGCGTTGCGAGCCCCTTTGGACCATCCAAAAGTGCCCTCAAAGGAAGGCTTTGGGTACAAGAGAACTCCCCAGGGGAGCCTTTACGCAGCCCCACATGCAACTGGACCCTCCGGGTTCGCTGTTCCTGAGCAAACCTAAACGTAACCCTAGCCGGCATCGAAGACGAATGAAAAATCAGGCCCCAGGAAACACGTTGCAAGCCCCTTTGGACCATCCCAAAGTGTCACCAAATGAAGGCTTTGGGTACAAGAGAACTCCCCAGGGGAGCCTTTACGCAGCCCCACATGCAACTGGATCCTCGGCGTTCGCTGTTTCCGAGCATCCCTAAACATAGCCTTGGCCGGCATCGAAGACGACTGAAAAATCAGGCCCCAGGAAATGCGTTCCGAGCCCTTTTCGCCCATCCAAAAGTGCCCCCAAAGGAAGGCTTTGGGTACAAGTGAACTCCACAGGGGAGCCTTTACGCAGCCCCACATGCAACTGGACCCTGCGGTTTCGCTGTTTCCGAGCATCCCTAAACATAGCCCTAGCCGGCATCGAAGACGACTGAAAAATCAGGCCCCAGGAAATGCGTTCCGAGCCCTTTTCGCCCATCCAAAAGTGCCCCCAAAGGAAGGCTTTGGGTACAAGTGAACTCCCCAGGGGAGCCTTTACGCAGCCCCACATGCCACTGGACCATCCGCGTTCGCTGTTTCCGAGCATCCCTAAACATAGCCCTAGCCGGCAGCGATGACAACTGAAAAATCAGGCCCCAGGAAATGCGTTGCGAGCCCTTTTCGCCATCCAAAAGTGCCCCCAAAGGAAGGCTTTGGGTACAAGTGAACTCCCCAGGGGAGCCTTTACGCAGCCCCACATGCAGCTGGACCCTCCGGGTTCGCTGTTTCTGAGCATCCCTAAATATAGCCCTAGCCGGCATCGAAGACGACTGAAAAATCAGGACCCAGGAAATGCGTTGCAAGCCCTTTTCGCCCATCCAAAAGTGCCCGCAAAGGAAGGCTTTGGGTACAATGAACTCCTCAGGGGAGCCTTTACGCAGCCCGACATGCAACTGGACCCTCCGGGTTCGCTGTTTCCGAGCATCCCTAAACATAGTCCTAGCCGGAATGGATGATGACTGAAAAATCAGGCCCCGGGAAATGCGTTACGAGCCCTTTTCGCCCATCCAAATGTGCCCCCAAAGGAAGGCTTTGGGTACAAGTGAACTCCCCAGGGGAGCCTTTACGCAGCCCCACATGCAACTGGACCCTCCGGGTTCGCTGTTTCCGAGCATCCCTAAACATAACCCTAGCCGGCATGGGAGAAGTCTGAAAACCCGGGCCCCAGAAAACGCGTTGCATGCCTCTTTGGACCATCCAAAAGTGTCACCAAAGGAAGGCTTTGTGTACAAGTGAAGTCCCCAGGGGAGCATTTATGCAGCCCCACATGCAACTGGACCCTCCAGGTTCGCTGTTTCCGAGCATCCCTAAAAATAGCCCTAGCCGGCATCGAAGACGACTGAAAAATCAGGCCCCGGGAAATGCGTTACGAGCCCTTTTCGCCCATCTAAAAGTGCCCCCAAAGGAAGGCTTTGGGTACAAGAGAACTCCCCAGGGGAGCCTTTACGCAGCCCCACATGCAACTGGACCCTTCGGGTTCGATTTTTCCGAGCAACCCTAAATATATCCCTAGCCGGCATGGGAGAAGACTGAAAACCCGGGCCCAAGAAAACGCGTTGCAAGCCCCTTTGGACCATCAAAAAGTGTCACCAAAGGAAGGCTTTGGGTACAAGTGAACTCCACAGGGGAGCCTTTACGCAGCCCCACATGCAACTGCACCCTCCGGGTTCGCTGTTCATGAGCAAACCTAAACGTAGCCCTAGCCGTCATCGGAGACGAGTGAAAAATCAGGCCCCAGGAAATGCGTTGCGAGCCCCTTTGGACCATCCAAAAGTGTCACCAAAGGAAGGCTTTGGGTACAAGTGAACTCCACAGGGGAGCCTTTACGCAGCCCCACATGCAACTGGACCCTCCGGGTTCGCTGTTTCCGAGCATCCCTAAACATAGCCCTAGCCGGCATCGAAGACGACTGAAAAATCAGGCCCCAGGAAATGCGTTGCGAGGCCTTTTCGCCCATCCAAATGTGCCCCCAAAGGAAGGCTTTGGGTACAAGTGAACTCCCCAGGGGAGCCTTTACGCAGCCCCACATGCAACTGGACCCTCCGGGTTCGCTGTTTCCGAGCATCCCTAAACATAACCCTAGCCGGCATCGAAGACGACTGAAAAACCCGGGCCCCAGAAAACGCGTTGCAAGCCCCTTTGGACCATCCAAAAGTGTCACCAAAGGAAGGCTTTGTGTACAAGTGAAATCCCCAGGGGAGCATTTATGCAGCCCCACATGCAACTGGACCCTCCGGGTTTGATTTTTCCGAGCAAACCTAAATATATCACTAGCCGGCATGGGAGAAGTCTGAAAACCCGGGCTCCAGAAAACGCGTTGCATGCCTCTTTGGACCATCCAAAAGTGTCACCAAAGGAAGGCTTTGGGTACAAGTGAACTCCCCAGGGGAGCATTTATGCAGCCCCACATGCAACTGGACCCTCCGGGTTCGCTGTTTCCGAGCATCCCTAAAAATAGCCCTAGCCGGCATCGAAGACGACTGAAAAATCAGGCCCCGGGAAATGCGTTACGAGCCCTTTTCGCCCATCTAAAAGTGCCCCCAAAGGAAGGCTTTGGGTACAAGAGAACTCCCCAGGGGAGACTTTACGCAGCCCCACATGCAACTGGACCCTTCGGGTTCGATTTTTCCGAGCAACCCTAAATATATCCCTAGCCGGCATGGGAGAAGACTGAAAACCCGGGCCCCAGAAAACGCGTTGCAAGCCCCTTTGGACCATCCAAAAGTGTCACCAAAGGAAGGCTTTGGGTACAAGTGAACTCCCCAGGGGAGCCTTTACGCAGCCCCACATGCAACTGGACCGTCCGGGTTCGCTGTTTCCGAGCATCCCTAAACATAGCCCTAGCCGGCATCGAAGACGACTGAAAAATCAGGCCCCAGGAAATGCGTTGCGAGCCCTTTTCGCCCATCCAAAAGTGCCCCCAAAGAAGGCTTTGGGTACAAGAGAACTCCCCAGGGGAGCCTTTACGCAGCCCCACATGCCACTAGACCCTCCGCGTTCGCTGTTTCCGAGCATCGCTAAAAATAGCCCTAGCCGGCATCGAAGACGACTGAAAAACCCGGGCCCCAGAAAACGCGTTGCAAGCCCCTTTGGACCATCCAAAAGTGTCACCAAAGGAAGGCTTTGTGTACAAGTGAAGTCCCCAGGGGAGCATTTATGCAGCCCCACATGCAACTGGACCCTCCGGGTTCGATTTTTCCGAGCAACCCTAAATATATCCCTAGCCGGCATGGGAGAAGACTGAAAACCCGGGCCCCAGAAAATGTGTTGCAAGCCCCTTTGGACCATCCAAAAGTGTCACCAAAGAAAGGCTTTGGGTACAAGTGAACTCCCCAGGGGAGCCTTTATGCAGCCCCACATGCAACTGGACCCTCCGGGTTCGTTGTTTCCGAGCATCCCTAAACATAGCCCTAGCCGGAATGGATGATGACTGAAACATCAGGCCCAGGGAAATGCGTTACGAGCCCTTTTCTCCCATCCAAATGTGCCCCCAAAGGAAGGCTTTAAGTATAAGTGAACTCCCCAGGGGAGCCTTTACGCAGCCCCACATGCAACTGGTCCCTCCGGGTTCGCAGTTCCTGAGCAAACCTAAACGTAGCCCTAGCCGTCATCGGAGACGAGTGAAAAATCAGGCCCCAGGAAATGCGTTGCGAGCTCCTTTGGACCATCCAAAAGTGCCCCCAAAGGAAGGCTTTGGGTACAAGAGAACTCCCCAGGGGAGCCTTTACGCAGCCCCACATGCAACTGGACCTTCCGGGTTCGCAGTTCCTGAGCAAACCTAAACGTAGCAATAGCCGTCATCGGAGACGAGTGAAAAATCAGGCCCCAGGAAATGCGTTGCGAGCCCCTTTGGACCATCCAAAATTGCCCCCAAAGGAAGGCTTTGGGTACATCTGAAGTTCCGAGGGGAGCCTTTACGCAGCCCCACATGCAACTGGACCCTACGGGTTCGCTGTTTCCGAGCATCCCTAAACATAGCCCTAGCCGGCATAGAAGACGACTGAAAAATCAGGCCCCAGGAAATGCGTTCTGAGCCCTTTTCGCCCATCCAAAAGTGCCCCCAAAGGAAGGCTTTGGGTACAAGAGAACTCCCCAGGGGAGCCTTTACGCAGCCCCACATGCAACTGGACCCTCCGGGTTCGATTTTTCCGAGCAAACCTAAATATGTCACTAGCCGGCATGGGAGAAGACTGAAAACCCGGGCCCCAGAAAACGCGTTGCATGCCTCTTTGGACCATCCAAAAGTGTAACCAAAGGAAGGCTTTGGGTACAAGTGAACTCCCCAGGGGAGCATTTATGCAGCCCCACATTCAACTGGACCCTCCGGGTTCGCTGTTTCCGAGCATCCCTAAACATAGCCCTAGCCGGCATCGAAGACGACTGAAAAATCAGGCCCCAGGAAATGCGTTGCGAGCCCTTTTCGCCCATCCAAAAGTGCCCCCAAAGGAAGGCTTTGGGTACAAGTGAACTCCCCAGGGGAGCCTTTACGCAGCCCCACATGCAACTGGACCCTCCGGGTTCGCTGTTCCTCAGCAAACCTAAACGTAGCCCTAGCCGTCATCGGAGACGAGTGAAAAATCAGGCCCCAGGAAATGTGTTGCGAGCCCCTTTGGAGCATCCAAAAGTGCCCCCAAAGGAAGGCTTTGGGTACAAGTGATCTCCCCAGGGGAGCCTTTACGCAGCCCCACATGCAACTGGACCCTCCGGGTTCGCTGTTTCTGAGCAAGCCGAAACATCGCCCATGGGAGACCGAACCCTAACCCTAACCCGAACCCTGGATCTAACCCTAACCTCACAGCCACAGCGTACCTGCTGCAATGCCTCTCTCGTCCCAGCTCCAGTTCTTCAGCTGCTCACCAGCTCTAACAGAGATTCTTCGCTCACAGCGCCACGGCAAACTCTGCCCGGGCCACACAACACACTGCACAAGCTACATTGCTTAAGACACACAAAAGCTGGAACGTTCCAGCCCAACAATTAGTCACGTCGCACAGCAAGGATGCCGCGTATTCCTAGAAACCAAACTTTCCAGTCCTGAGCAGCTCCCCACCTCCTCCTGCCACCCACGCTCAGCACACACACTATGCTAAATAGAGCTCTATTAAGCGAATTCCAAGCACTTAAAATCCAGAAATCCATAGACTTTGACCCACCTAAAGAACCCTGCAACTGACTGAAGGAAACACAAAGCACTTACCCCAAAGAGCAGCCCAGGCAGAAGGAGCTCTCTGGTGGCATGCCTGGGGCTCATATACCTTTTGCCCCCGCCCCCAGCACCCAAACCCAATCACCTGGGAAAGGGGAGGGGCAAAGCACAGGACATCAGAAAGAGGAGCAGCAGCTGTGCTTTATTTACTTATTTTTAAGGCTTAGCTCAACAGCACGCAGAGTGCAGGCAGGAGACCTGGGGTGTTTCTAGAAGCAAAAATCCCCTTTTGCTTTTGCTGCAGCTTTGAATATTGAACTGACAATATCACCAAGCTAGTAACTGAAACTTTCTCAACTGGAATTAGTTTCAGCAGGCTCATCCACAGAATCACAGAATCACAGAATTTCTAGGTTAGAAGAGACCTCAAGATTATCGAGTCCAACCTCTGACCTAACACTAACAGTCCCCACTAAACCATATCCCTAAGCTCTACATCTAAACGTCTTTTGAAGACTTCCAGGGATGGTGACTCCACCACTTCCCTGGGCAGCCCGTTCCAGTGCCTAACAACCCTTTCGGTAAAGAAATTCTTCCTAACGTCTAACCTAAAACTCCCGTGGCACAATTTTAGCCCATTCCCCCCCGTCCTGTCACCAGGCATGTGGGAGAACAGACCAACCCCCACCTCGCTACAGCCTCCTTTAAGGTATCTGTAGAGAGCAATAAGGTCACCCCTGAGCCTCCTCTTCTCCAGGCTGAACAAGCCCAGCTCTCTCAGCCGATCCTTGTAGGACTTGTTCTCCAGGCCCCTCACCAGCTTCGTCGCCCTTCTTTGGACCCGCTCAAGCACCTCGATATCTTTCTTGTAGCGAAGGGCCCAAAACTGAACACAGTACTCGAGGTGCGGCCTCACCAGAGCCGAGTACAGGGGGACAATCACCTCCCTAGCCCTGCTGGTCACACTGTTTCTGATACAAGCCAGGATGCCGTTGGCCTTCTTGGCCACCTGAGCACACTGCTGGCTCATATTCAGCCGACTGTCCACCATCACTCCCAGGTCCTTCTCTGCCTGGCAGCTCTCCAACCACTCCTCTCTGTATGACCATCCCCAGCTGTCCGTATGTCCGTCCCCATCGGAACGCATTTCCTGGGGCCTGATTTTTCATTCGTCTCCGATGACAGCTAGGGCTACGTTTAGGTTTGCTCAGGAACAGCGAACCCGGAGGGTGCAGTTGCATGTGGGGCTGCGTAAAGGCTCCCCCGGGGAGTTCACTTGTACCCAAAGCCTTCCCAGCCCCTTTCGCCCATCAAAAACCAACGCAAAGGCACCGAGAGGAAGGTTCTAGAAACTTTATTTTGTTCTGGGGGGGTCGGGGTCTGGTGAGGGGCAGGGGAGGGGCTCTGGGGGGCTCTGAGGTTGGGGGGGGGTCCTGGCGGGGTCACGGGGCGGCGTCAGGGGGGCAGTCGATGAAGTCAGCCAGCATGGAGGCCGTGGGGTCGGGGGCCTGGGGGCACAGCGGGGTCAGCGCCTGACCCCCGACCCCTGACCCCACCCCATCCCACCCCCACCACCCCCTTCTCACCCCAAGTGCCCCAAAACCACCCCATCTTGCCCCAAACCACCTCAATCACACCCAAAACTGTCCCAAACCCGCTCGATCTTGCCCCAAACCACCCCAGTTCCACACAAACTGCCCCAAAACCCCCCAATCTTGCCCCAAACCCCCCCACACTCACCTCTCCCTTGCCCGGGGGGGGCGGGGGCTCTTCCTCCTCCTCCTCCTCCTCTCCCTGCAGCTGGGGGGGGTCCGGGGGGGGTGCGGGGGGGGGTTCGGGGCTGCCCCCTTCCCCCTTGGGCCCCTCGGGGGGGCGGCTCCGGAGGGCGAGGGGGGGGCGCAGCTTCCAGGGCTGGGGGGGGACCCTCGGGGGGGGCGGGGGGGGCTGGGGGCTACCCGTGGGGAGCTGCCCTTCCTCCCCCCCATCATCTCCTCCTCCTCCTCCTGATTCGCTGGGGGCTGCTGGGCCCCCCCCTTCCTCCTCCTCCTCCTGGCAGGGGGGGGGCTGGCCTTCATTCACCTCCATCAGCAGGGCGCCTGTCTCCTCTTCCTCCTCCTCCTCCTCCTCCTCCTCCTCCGGCAGCGTCACCGCGGGGGGGGCCGTGGGGGGGGCGCTTTCCTCAGCCCCGCTGCCTTCCTCCTCCTCCTCTTCCTCCTCCTCGTCCTCCTCCTCCGAGAGGCCTTCCTCCTCCTCGAACTCCTCCTCCTCCTCCTCCTCCTCGAAGTCCTCCTCGCCCAGCTCTTCCTCCAGCTCGTCCTCCTCCTCCTCCTCCTCGAAGAACTCTTCCTCCTCTTAGGAACCCCGAAGAACTCTTCCTCCTCTTAGGAACCCCGAACCCGAACCCTAACCCCCTAACCATAGCCCTAAGCCCTAACCCTAACCCTAATGAACCCTAAGCCTAACCCTATCCCTAACCCTAACGCTAACCTTAACCCTAACCCTAATGAACCCTAAGCCTAACCCTATCCCTAACCCTAACCCCCTGGCAACCGCACCCCGCACACTTGGTTCCCCCCTCATTTTGGTTCCCCCCCCCCCACGGTGCGCCCCGCAAATGCGTTCACCCGGACACCGCACCCCACACACTTGGTTCCCCCCTCATTTTGGTTCCCCCGCGCCGGTGCGCCCCACAAATGCGTCCCCCTGGCAACCGCACCCCGCACACTTGGTCCCCCCTCATTTTGGTTCCCCCTACCGGTGCGCCCCGCAAATGCGTCCCCCCAGCAACCGCACCCCACACACTTGGTTCCCCCCTCATTTTGGTTCCCCCATGGTGTGCCACGGAAATGCATCCCCCCGGCAACCGCACCCCGCACACTTGGTTCCCCCCTCATTTTGGTTCCCTTTCCCCCCATCCCTTGGGGTCCCCCCAAGCCCCATGGACCCCCCCCCCGTGAGCCCCGCAAATGCCGCTGACCCGCTAAAATGTTTCCGGGCTGCGCCGCACTTAAATGTGTCCGGGTGGTGCTGTGCTAAAATGTGTCCAGGCGGCGCCGAACCCGAACCCTTACCCGAACCACCACCCGAACCCGAACCCGGACCCTAACCCGAACCCGGACCCTAACCCTAACCCTAACCCGAACCCTAACAGTAACCCAAACAAGAACTTGAACACGAACCCGAAACCAAACACAAACGCGAACCCAAACCCTAACCCGAACCTGAACACAAACCCGAACCAAAACCCTAAGCCGAACCCGAAACCTAAGCCAAACCCGAACCCTAACCCAAACCCGAACCCTAACCCAAACCCTAACCGAAACCCTAACTCGAACCCAAACCCGAAACCTAACCCAAACCCAAACCCTAACCCTAACCCTAACGCTAACCCTAACGCTAACCCCTAACCCTAACAACCCTCACCCTCACCCTCAACCTCACCCTCAACCACACCCTCACCCTAATGCACCTTGACACTCCGTGTATGCTACTTCACATTAAGATTAAAAATAGGCCTAGCCGGCATGGGAGAAGACTAAAAAACCGGGCCCCAGAAAACGCGTTGCGAGCCCCTTTTCGTCCATCCAAAAGTGCCCCCAAAGGAAGGCTTTGGGTACAAGTGAACTCCCCAGGGGAGCCTTTACGCAGCCCCACATGCAACTGGACCCTCCGGGTTCGCTGTTCAAGAGCAAACCTAAACATATCCCTAGCCGGCATCGAAGACGAATGAAAAATCAGGCCCCAGGAAATACGTTTCAAGCCCCATTCACCCATCCAAAAGTGCCCCCAAAGGAAGGCTTTGGGTACAAGTGAACTCCACAGGGGAGCCTTTACGCAGCCCCACATGCAACTGGACCCTCCGGGTTCGCTGTTTCCGAGCATCCCTAAACATAGCCCTAGCCGGCATCGAAGACGAATGAAAAATCAGGCCCCAGGAAATACGTTTCAAGCCCCATTCACCCATCCAAAAGTGCCCCCAAAGGAAGGCTTTGGGTACAAGTGAACTCCCCAGGGGAGCCTTTACGCAGCCCCACATGCAACTGCACCCTCCGGGTTCGCTGTTCCTGAGCAAACCTAAACGTAACCCTAGCCGTCATCGGAGACGAGTGAAAACTCAGGCCCCAGGAAATGCGTTGCGAGCCCCTTTGGACCATCCAAAAGTGCCCTCAAAGGAAGGCTTTGGGTACAAGAGAACTCCCCAGGGGAGCCTTTACGCAGCCCCACATGCAACTGCACCCTCGGGTTCGCTGTTCCTGAGCAAACCTAAACGTAACCCTAGCCGGCATCGAAGACGAATGAAAAATCAGGCCCCAGGAAACACGTTGCAAGCCCCTTTGGACCATCCCAAAGTGTCACCAAGTGAAGGCTTTGGGTACAAGAGAACTCCCCAGGGGAGCCTTTACGCAGCCCCACATGCAACTGGATCCTCGGCGTTCGCTGTTTCCGAGCATCCCTAAACATAGCCTTGGCCGGCATCGAAGACGACTGAAAAATCAGGCCCCAGGAAATGCGTTCCGAGCCCTTTTCGCCCATCCAAAAGTGCCCCCAAAGGAAGGCTTTGGGTACAAGTGAACTCCCCAGGGGAGCCTTTACGCAGCCCCACATGCAACTGGACCCTGCGGTTTCGCTGTTTCCGAGCATCCCTAAACATAGCCCTAGCCGGCATCGAAGACGACTGAAAAATCAGGCCCCAGGAAATGCGTTCCGAGCCCTTTTCGCCCATCCAAAAGTGCCCCCAAAGGAAGGCTTTGGGTACAAGTGAACTCCCCAGGGGAGCCTTTACGCAGCCCCACATGCCACTGGACCATCCGCGTTCGCTGTTTCCGAGCATCCCTAAACATAGCCCTAGCCGGCAGCGATGACAACTGAAAAATCAGGCCCCAGGAAATGCGTTGCGAGCCCTTTTCGCCATCCAAAAGTGCCCCCAAAGGAAGGCTTTGGGTACAAGTGAACTCCCCAGGGGAGCCTTTACGCAGCCCCACATGCAGCTGGACCCTCCGGGTTCGCTGTTTCTGAGCATCCCTAAATATAGCCCTAGCCGGCATCGAAGACGACTGAAAAATCAGGACCCAGGAAATGCGTTGCAAGCCCTTTTCGCCCATCCAAAAGTGCCCGCAAAGGAAGGCTTTGGGTACAATGAACTCCTCAGGGGAGCCTTTACGCAGCCCGACATGCAACTGGACCCTCCGGGTTCGCTGTTTCCGAGCATCCCTAAACATAGTCCTAGCCGGAATGGATGATGACTGAAAAATCAGGCCCCGGGAAATGCGTTACGAGCCCTTTTCGCCCATCCAAATGTGCCCCCAAAGGAAGGCTTTGGGTACAAGTGAACTCCCCAGGGGAGCCTTTACGCAGCCCCACATGCAACTGGACCCTCCGGGTTCGCTGTTTCCGAGCATCCCTAAACATAACCCTAGCCGGCATGGGAGAAGTCTGAAAACCCGGGCCCCAGAAAACGCGTTGCATGCCTCTTTGGACCATCCAAAAGTGTCACCAAAGGAAGGCTTTGTGTACAAGTGAACTCCCCAGGGGAGCATTTATGCAGCCCCACATGCAACTGGACCCTCCAGGTTCGCTGTTTCCGAGCATCCCTAAAAATAGCCCTAGCCGGCATCGAAGACGACTGAAAAATCAGGCCCCGGGAAATGCGTTACGAGCCCTTTTCGCCCATCTAAAAGTGCCCCCAAA